>NC_061532.1:17490000-17552500 GCF_022379125.1 Scophthalmus maximus | reverse complement strand
CGCAGCGGACGGAGACGGAGACGGAGACGGAGACGGAGACGGAGAGAGTCTGGAAGGTGCAGGGGGGGAAAAAAAGAAAAAGAAAAGGGATCACAGTTCTTAGTAGGGAGCAGAAAAATGGGACCGGCCGCCGCCTCGCTCGCCCTCCTGTGTTTGTGTTCCCTGGGCGTGTGTGTTCCCACGGGGACGCCGGACGCCGCACCAACTCAGGTCAGGACCACACACACTTTTTAAAAAAAAGAAAAAGAAATGTTTCTCTCTCTCTCTCTCTCTCTCCACACTATTGGGCATCTTTACTGTCTCTCATTCTTCCATTAACCACGGGCGACCGACTGGGCACATCTGCTCAGCTCTCACGGCTTGTGCTGCTCATGTGAGTCGGAGGGTAAATCTCCATGCAAATAAACTTATGACGTGAAGAATCCTTTCAAAAACAAAATGAATGCGTGCTGAATGTTGGCAACGAGCAGTAAAATAACTAATATGATACATTTGATGTATGTAGCATTTTTTTTTTTTAAAGCTTTTGAAGAAGAAAAAAAGGACAAATCTGAAACATGTGTAACCTGCTCTGTGGGACATTATCATTCATAATGGGAACAGTGTTGTCTTTATCTATTGTGATGACGTGTAGGTGATGATGTCATGGATGGATGACACACACACACACACACACACACACACACGTTAAGGGTAACACGCCCAGAGGAGCAGCTCCATCAGGTTCTTCCTCTGACACAGATTAGATGTGCGTTCGATTTTCAAAATAAAAGAGGACTTCCACAAGCCACCGAGTGATCCTCGTGATTTGAGTGGCGTGGCTGCTGACCGATGTGAGGCTGCACGGTGGAATTTTGACAAAACTAGAGGTGGAATCAGTGCTGGCTGGCAAACATGCAAATGAAGCTGCTGAGGTTTCAAATCTAAAGAATGAGAATAGGAATCTGAGAGCATGACTCAGGTGTGTTATCACTGGGTCTCTTGAATAGAGCGTGTCAGATCTTCAACTTGGGCAACGCAGGATTAAAAACCATAGTGTCGACTGACATCGTCGTCTGGACCAAGGATGCTCTGCTGCAACAACAAAAATAAGAATAACAATGATCAATGTTTAGGATTTGAGCATCTGACGCGTAGTTCTGACGAGTTTATACGAAGCTGAGTTGGGTTGCACGATACAAATATACTGTAGTCCGCAGGGGAATCGGTGACAACACTGTGATTGTTGTGTGTGTGTGTGTGTGTGTGTGTGTGTGTGTGTCCAGGCTTCTCTGCCAGAGGCGAAGAAGGCCAGAGGCGATGTGCCTGACATCATCCCAGAGCCGGAACCCGAGCCGACCAGCCCGGTGTCTGACTTTGAAAACTCCTACAACTACGTCCGTACGTCATTCTTTCTTTTCCGTTTGACCCTTTAAAACAAATCGCTCTCGAGAAAAGCCCGGTACCAGGGAGCGGAGGGGTGAGCCTCCCCCATCTCACCGTCCCCTGTCCTCCCTCACAGTGTCCCGACTGGCCGGCATGGACCAGGCGATCCACAAGCTGAACGTCGGCCACTACACGCTGGATGTGAAAGTCAGTCAGCTGATGGACCGTCTGTCCCGGATGGACGGTGAGACAAACCGTCTCCCTCTCCTCCACTGACGGCGTTCCACGTTTCTCTCCTCGTGGACTCGTCTCCTCTTTGCGTCAAACACCCTGTTTTCCTACTGCACGTGCACAACAACAGGCGGCCCGATCTACAAATGGACGGATGGAGAGAATGAACGTGGCGCCCCCTTCAGCCGCGAAGTGGAAATGAATACTGTTGCAATGTCGCCGACCGAGCATGAATGGAATGAGATGAATTCAAACGGTTTTCCCTCCACAGACCATTATCTCTGATCGATGTGAACGTGTCCCCGGAGGACGGGGCGCACATTCCATTTTAATTCTCTTCTGTTGCTTCCCCGCCGTTGCCATGGCAGCTAAGGTCGGCGAGCTGGAGGACAGCATCCGCGAAGTCTACCAGCACAGCAGGGACAACCGCAAGGAGACGGGGAGACTGGAAGGTACGAGGGGGTTACTTCATTTCACCCCATGTGTCTTCGAAAAAATAGGACGGAGACGCAATGTCGACAGGAGATTTCAGGCAATGTTTTTAGATTTTCCATATTGACATTTTTTTATTATAATTATCATTATAGGCATGATATTTTAAGACCGAATGATAACAGATGACACCAGTCTCTATTTGTGAGGTTTATCATTGAAAAGTGAAAAGTAAACCTTGTTTTCCCAATATGCATTGATCTGTCGAGATATTAATGGAGAAAAAAACTTCTACGCTTGGTCTCACACCGATTAAATAATAATGCTCTCAGTCATTTCTCCTCGTTGCATTTGGTTTGTACGAGGTCGCAAATGTTGTGTTGCAACAACAACAAATAGGGTTTTTACAAGAAAATGTATTTTCCTTGTTGTCCGAGACGCGACGACGCAACGTGGAAGACTTGACGTATCGTCGTTCGCTCTCGTGCAAGAGATTCCCTTTGTGTGTGTCAAAAATGAGCGTTATTGTTAATATCATATGACTCGGAGAAATGACTCACGGGCGTTGCTGTCTCACCGTCATCCAAATATTGACGGTTGCTAAGGCGCGAGGGACGGGATGGGGGCTGAAGGTTCCACAAAGTTCTGGATAGAAACTGAAAGTTTTCAAAGTCGACTTTCACAACCTGCGCCTCAAATACTTTTTAATCCGAACTGCGGGACAATTTTGCGCTGATGAATCCGACCAAATATTCGGATTTTGGCGTCTTTCAGCACGTTGTTTTGGTTTTACCGCTTCTACTTTACTATCCGGCACAAAGCCCTCGGCGGCCAAAACCACTTCCGAACGGACGTTGCTCAGCGCCACATGATTACTCCGTGCGATTGAGCGGCCATCTTGTTTTCCCCCTCTTCCCAGGTTGCCAGAAGGGACGCAGGATGGGCTACAAGTGCTACCTGGTGTACAACAGCCACGCGGATTACGCCGCCGCCTCCAGGAAGTGCGTGGAGCGCGGCGGCCGCATGGCGATGCCGCGCGACCGCAAGGAGCAGGAGGCCCTGGCCGACTACGTCAAGTCCTTCTTCCACCCGGGCAACTGGCCCGTGTGGCTGGGCGTCAACGACCTGCGCTCGGAGGGCACGTACCTGTTCGACGACGGCACGCGGGTCTCCTACTTCCAGTGGCGCAAGCACTTCCTGTCCAGCCAGCCGGACGGCGGGCGGCGGGAGAACTGCGTGGCGATGTCGTCGGACGACGGCGACTGGTGGGACCACTACTGCGACCGCAGCATGAACTACGTCTGCGAGTTCGACGACAGGGTGGCGCTGTAGGAGGAGACGCCGCCGCCGCTCTCCCGCCATCGCTCGCCGCTCGTTTGAACTTTGACCTTCACCTCTCCCTCATTGTGGGCGGCGGCCCAGTTTACGCGCAGATAACTTATTTCCCCTTTGAGAGACTTTGACAGGATTTGGCTGCTTTCAAAGCGGAGGAAGCCGTCGATTCTCCGTTGGACACGCACGTGTTTTTGATATAAACAGCCGGTATCATTTCATTGCGACGTACAACTTGTGCCTTTGAAATGTTGCACAGTCAGTCGGGGGTCAGTAAGTGAAACACAAGGTCTCACATGGGCACAGATGTACGCATGTCGCTATTTGACTCCTGAAAGTGCCGAACGAGACCTTGTCAGATTATGTTACGAATATTAATATTGTATTTTTTTTTCCCGTGCGGCTGCAGTGATGTGAGTGTAAGTTAGAAGAGAAAACACGAGGAGCCGGAGGCACCTTTCTTCAGAATCAGCACAAACTGAAATACCATGGAAGATATTTTATCGGCGTGTATTTGATTTAAGCGGGATCAGGCGCTGCTGCTCCAGTTACTTTACTTAGTGTTCTAACAAAGTCTGGTTCCTGCGCCGTGAAACTGCCGACGCTCTCAACATCTTTTGGCAAAAATAAACGTTAACAGTTTCTGTTTTTTTCGGAGCTGTAGTCTCAGTCCTGACGCCCCCCAGAAGAAATGACACACGACTGTTCTGTCCGTCCTACAGCAGAAACAGTGGGAAAGTTATAATGTACATAAAAGTCTGAATGTAAATGTTTTTTATAATAAATCTCTGCTAAACATTGACATGGTTTACAGCATTCATTTTCGAAAAATAAGGAAATTAAAAAAAAAAGTGATTTGCTTAATCGGTGAAGTTCAGTGTCGTGGTTCATACAGCATCTGGGTTTTGGTGCCAACGACTAAATATTTGATTTATTTTTGTAAAGAAGCTGAAGTTCAAAAGACGGCAAAAATAAATGCAGCCATATGATAATTGTCTGAATAAAATCTGCAACATTTTTCCTGTAAATCAGCTACAATCCGATCAAATAATGAGTCAACAAGAATAATAATCAGAGTAGATTTTCAATCGAAACGTTTTTGGTACTTCACGTTCTATATATATATATATATATATATTTATTTCCTATTATCTATGATTTCTGGGTAATGCAGTCATTTGTACCTTTCAAAATTTGAAATCTCATCTCCATAATCCACCTTTAAAAATACAGTCTTACTTTTTTTTTAAAGGTAAAAAAAATGAAATGTGTACATTATAAAAATGTCATTTTAAATTACTGTTTGATCAAGTAGAACTACACGTTTCAAAAAATGCTGCCGTCACCACACGGACACCACAGAGAGGATCGGCCTTTTTTTTTTCGTCAGTCGCGCCTCTTCGTGGCGTCACGAGTGCGAGGCGCGACGTCATTGGACGGCGGGGTCAAAGGTGCCGCTCTTCTTCTGTGGTGTCAGTGAGGCGTTGCGTCGCAGCTTAAGGGCGCGACGCCGATGAAGCGGCGTCGGCGGCCTGCAGGACGTCGCCCACAGTCGGCCGGTCCATCGGGTTCTTACAGATGTGAGACAGAAGCACCGTCCCTTCTTCGCTCAGCAGAAAGTCACCGCCCATCTGAAAGAATGGAAATGATAACGTTTCAAACAAATTGGTAAAAAAAAAAAAAACCCTCCACATAATTCTTTGGTCTCTTCCATTTCATTTCTTGGGCATGAATGGCAGAAATACAAATGTGGGTATTTAAAGCTACAGTGTGTAATATCTAGAAGAACTTATTCACAGAAATTGAATATATAATCACATGCATAATCACCTGCAACAAAGAACCAATGCTTTTTCATCAACTCTGAATGAGGCAAGTATAATTTCAGCGCCGACGGAAACCAGAAATGGAATCGGCGGTGCGCCGCCATAAAGTGTCCCCTGTCGGTCGCTAGGATGGTTGCGGTTTGGAACTTTACCACCAGATGCGGCCAGAAAATGACAAAACAATTACACACTGGGGCGTTAATGTCTTGCATTTGAGAATACATATAAGGACTATTAAGTTGTGACAACTTACCGCAACACCAAACATCTGTTTTTATCTTAACATAAGAGCTTTAAGAATCATTTTGATGGTTCCTCTTTCACTCCCAGGCCTCGCTATTCATTTATTCTTGCATATTTCGTGAGCGGGTTCCAATTCAATGATCAATTAAAAAGATGTTATAGTCTTTTTTTTCTTTTTTAAAGCGTTTGTCTCCAATATTCAGCAGGGACATGTTTTAAAATATAGAGAATTTCAAATTGAGGTTGGTGTGATGGTCGCAGCGCCAGATCATGAGGGATACGCACCGTTTACATTCAAGTGCTCAGATCTTAGGTGAAGTAAAAATACAATTCCTCCATCTCGCTGATGCTTTGATGGGAAAGAAGAATGAATGATTAATAAGGAAAGGACGTGTTCTCGAATCGCCGCTCTTGTATCTACACGGTGGACGGCTTGTCGTCCTTGGGCCATGGAAACAGCCTCAGTCGGTTCGTACCTGGAAGATGTCTTCCAGCAGGCGAGGGGGCACGTCGGGGAAGTCTCTGTCCACGGCCTTGTACTCCGAGTACTGCAGCAGGACGCCGAACCTCATCACCCGGGCGCAGGACGAGCCCAGGCCGAAGTGCCTGTAGATCTGTGGCAGAGGGGACGGAAAGGTTTCCTGCAGAAATGCGTCTGAGAGGCGAAACAAACATCCAATCCGCGATGCAGCGAGATGAGAATGTGCAAATTGACTTTTGCGAATCAAAGGTTTGAGAGACTCATCCGCAAACCGCCGCTCGGTCCTCCGGTTCCCCTGCAGCTGTGACTTTATTCGGTGTTTGTGCCGAGCCAGAAGCCGTTTCTTCACCGTGTTATTCAAATAGATAATTAAAAAAAACACCACTCCCGACCTTCCTGTGTGGATCCAGCAGCATGTCGAAGGCACATCCGGTCTGCTCCAGCCACAGCCGAGCTCCCTCCTCGCCGCCGAACGCGACCACCAGGACCCGCAGCGACCGAGCCTCCAGGGCGGCCTGCGGACAAAATCAGAATGAAAGGAGATTTGTTTTAAAAATCGCGAGTGAACGTGGGACACAGACACTTTGGGAAAAATTGTTCGAATTCTTTGTAGCCAGAGTGAAGAAGAGCAGCTGAAGGAATAGTCCAACAGTTGGATTTTTGTTAGATGCGAGGGGCCAAGTCACTGTCATGTGTTATTAATGAGATGAATATATTAATAATAATGCCGATAACGTAATCATTATTACGTTTCAGCACCTACGGAGGAGTGTGAGGGCCAGGCAGTCCATTAATCATTTGGTGGCCACCTCAAATTTTTCGTTTGACTTGACCCCCCCCCCCCCCTCCCCTTTGCGTAATATTGCATTCATTATTAATAATAATTTTTCATGACATCATTATCAAGTGCGCAGCAGATTTTATTCTATGAATCCACTCACGAGCTGCTCTTGTTAATGGACACAAGATGCACTTTTGCAGGACGATGTGACTCAGTGACAGAAACAGACTGAGGTTTGTTAAAATGTCCTTTTTCTTGATAATAAGTCATCACAGTGAACGGAGTAGAGGTCGACCGACCTGACTGGCCTCCAGCTCGGCCACGTGGTCCCGTCACGGCAGTCATCCGAAGTGTCTGATGAGGACCAGCAGCGGCTTCTGCCCCCGACCCAGGAACTCGCCCAGAGTCACGCTCCTTTAAAACACACAGGGGGGGAAAAAAACTGATAAACACCTTTTAACACTGTTGCCGGGTCAAAAAGTCAAAAATCTGCAAGTGCGTGTGGGCTCACTTTCCACTGCGTCCGTCAGTGAACGAGGCGTCGGGGCTCAGACTGTCCGAGGTCGTCGCTCCTGAGAGACGGGCGTCTGTCGTCGCCTGCAGACCTCGGTCCACGCTCTCCAGGAAGCAGTTCCACTCACCCTGCAAACACACACACACACACACACACACACACACACACACACACACACACACACACACACACACACACACACACACACACACACACACACACACACACACACACACACACACACACACACACACACACACACACACACACACACACACACACACACCACAGTGAATCCATCTCCCTCTTCAATCACATCAGAGCCGAGTAATCCGAGTTCATTTGACATGATTAGAAAAACACACACTAAAGTATTTCTACATTGTAAAGGATTTATGAAATGCAACGACTGGTAGAGAAAGCGAATCTTGAAAATTAGCTACGACATTTAACATATTGTAGAGTCACTATGTTTTCTTAATGAAATTATTAATAGTGGTTTGCATGATACACAATTTGCTGTATGTAAAGTATTATGTAAGTATGTAAAGTTTAAAAATCAAATAATTGCAAATATTAAAAAAATATAAATCACATAATTGAAAATAATATTTTTTAACGAAATTAAAAATATCGACCTCCAGCTGCAGAAGCTCGTCCACCTGCTCTCGCACTGCTGCGTGGCTGGAACACACACACACACACACACACACACACACACACACACACACACACACACACACACACACACACACACACACACACACACACACACACACACACACACACACACACACACACACACACACACACACACACACACACACAACCGACCAGTAACCATCTCCACTGTAACATTCAAGATTCAAATTTTTTTCATACTGTAAATATCAAATGTGTGTGTTCAGTCCGAAAATGACATATTTTCTTGATGGTTGAATAGGAAAAGAAGCAAAAACGACTCTCCAGGGAAATACAGCGATTTTTAATCAAGTCAAATTTAAACTTTTTGTAAAACTCGACTGCATCAATTTTTTCAACAACAAACAATCTTTCTACAATATATATATATATATATCCATACTTACTGATAAGACTTCTGCCAAACGGCCTCTGCTTCACTTTTCCTCTTCACGCCGATTCTGCTCAAAAATAACAAAAAAGGAAAATTACTTAAATATAAAAAAATGACAGTTTTGAATAATATATTTTTTTAAAATTGATCCACTCAAATGCAATTTCCCGGCCCACCTCTTGTAGAAGTCCGTCCCGGCGGGGATCAGGTCCAATAACGTGGTGATCTTGTGTGGGATGAAATCCTCCAGCGAGGCTGCGTGGAGAGAAGCACAGATTGTGTTATTGACCAAGAGGATCATTATGTTGCAGATAACATGATGACAGGGATTATATTTTAACCACTATTGTGCAAGTGGGTTTATTGACCCAATAAAAAAGCTTCTTCCGGGACCAGGTTGTGAAACACTCCGTTCATATCACATGACAGCTGTGACAAAGGTGTTTTCACTTGGTTGCAACTTTGTAGAATGTTACCTTTTTTGGGGGGATCTGACATTTAATCCTGCACCTTTAAAAAAATATATATTACCAGACTCCATTCGAAGTTCCTCAATTTTGGTACATGTTTGCTTATTGGGAACGACACATAGGTTCTACAAGAAGATTAAACATTCAGTCTGAATTAATACAATGTCACCTTCAATTCGGCATCAATTTCATATTTTCAGGAACAAAGATTGGAGAAAACAAAGTTGACTTGTTGCATCCAAATGAACTCTTGAAAACCGTCAACACAGCAAGTCTGTGCATGCAGGCGCATCCATCTGAATTATATTAAAAACACATGCGATGTTACTGGATTCTTTTTTTATAGATCTGACCTTTTACCCTGCACAGTGGATAAAAGGCAGTAACCCCCAGACTCCATTCAAATTTTCTTCACTTTAATACTCTGTGTGCATATTGTGAAAAATATATTAATTTGACAACAAGGCCCAACACATATTCTGCATCAGCTCAATCTCCCCTTCAATTCGGCGTGCAGTCTCATTCCGTCACCTGTAACGTAGTTCCCTAGGGGACACTGAAGTTCACGTGTTCTCTTTACCTCCCGCCTCCCGCTTCGCGCCCTGCAGCAGAACTCTGGCGCGGTTCACCAGCTGAGTCAGTCCGCCCGTCAGCGTCTCGTGCGTCACTTCCTGGGCCATGATGGTCACCGATCACCTGTATCGATCACTTGTATCGATCACATGTATCGATCACCGGGAGATGCCGTGTGAGACGTTCAATCAACACGTCATTCTTTTTAACGTGGTGGTGCGTTCAAGGGCAGCGGCCTGGCGTGTTGACGCATGCGCGTCCGTTGGCGGATCTCCAGTCGTCCCGCCCACTTCGCCTTCTCCCATCACGTCGTTGTTCATGTTGCAGCCTCATCATCGATGTTCACGCAATACATCGCAATGACACAGCAACTTTTTTTAAATTTGTTATTATGAATTTTTGGGGGGCAATTTTAATATAAAAAAAGGAAATATTACATCTACTTTAGTATTTCCTTTTTTTATATTAAATTTGCCCCCAAAAAATTAATAATAACAATAAAAAAAAATTAATAATAACAATAAAAAAAGGTAGAGTCGTGCGTTCAATCCCAGCCTCCGCCAGTCCACTTGCTGTTGTGTCCTTGGGCAAGACACCGAACCCTAAATTGCTTCTAATCGCTCATCCGACATTGTATGAATATGTATTGATGTGATAGCACTTTGAGGGATCTGTACGACTACAAGAACACAATATAAATATTTAGAATACAATACATTTAGAACCCTTGCTGTGACATTTGGTCCTGCCTCCCATCTCTCTCTGGATCACCTTTCAAATGTCTCTACATGCCGATTGGATGGTTATTGGAATCCTGTGGTCGATTCAATAGATTTGTGATTTTTTTTTAAATACACACACTTGTCTATAGAAGGTCCCACAGCTGACAATGCACAAAAAAAGCCACGGGGTCAAAGGAACTGCCTGAAAAATAATATAGGACTTCTGCTGCATTGGAAGGTTCTTAGGTACATAAGAGTAGTAGACACACGTCCTGATTTTTAGTTTATTATGTCTGATTGTATATCTAATGGTTTCTAACCCTCACCCATTGCATAATGTTGGGTCTCTGGTCAGCAGCCACTTGGTAAAATCAGGACATCCGGGTACACGAGGGGCCACTTACAGGGACAAAATCAATCTGAAATTTCTAGAATAAAGTCAGAATTATAGGACAAAAAGAAAGAAAATCAGTCACCGGTGTTAAAATGAGGAATCTTGTTAAGTCATACTTTAGTAAAGGTTGAATCTCACAGTTTCAGCTCAATAAGACTTGAGGTTTGACTTTGCATCTCAGAAATTCCAATAAGTCAAAACTATGAATGTTTTATGACCACTAACTTGTCATGTAGAGTAGTTTTCTCTGGTCTTCGAGGACCTGCTCAAGGTTTCCAACAGACAACAAGAGGGCCAGATTCAATTTGTCAACCGGTTTTTATTGACTGGGGAACATTCACTCAATCATTCATTTAAAAAAAACAAAAAAAACATTAAAATAAATTCCCTCCTTCAAGTTTTCAAGCTTTAAGAATATGTGGTGCTCTCTCAGTAGCACGTCCTGACTGTGAAATCAAATCGGACAAAACAACGACCCGTCAGAACAATCGTTGATATGAAAAAAGAAACACAAGTGTCAGCCATTGAACTGGACATTCAGCGATGGTATTTTTAAATTATAGAAGAAGAAAATGAAAGTGGCTTAGATTTTGTTCATAAGGACTCAATACTGTCACTGATCACTCTGGGTAGATGAATATGCTGACACCTTTTCTCCTTGTGCTTTAAACTCCTCAACACCCGACACTTCAGTTTAATAAGGTCGCTGCATGAAAACATCACATGCATTCGTCACTCACAGGATTTATTTTTCCAGATTCAAACTCTAGAAAACAATAAACGACGCACGTGTCTGTGCATGTTCGATTTCCAAGAACGTGTCAATAAAAATCGACTCGGTTATCGACTAAGGCAGAATTCAAAATCTTGTCTCGCTTGAAGAGTTTGAAGAGAAATAAATCACTTTTTAAGTGAAGTACACGAGTGATGTTTTCTTCAGACAAGCATTTCTCAAACATACGGCCAATGAAACGTCTTTGTGAGGATTCTTTATTTTTTTTTAATCTGAATTATCTGCATTAATAATATGAGCATTAATTCCGTTGTCAAATTGTAAATGTAAAGAAAACAAAATAATGTAAATCATTAAATTGAGAAAATGTCCTATGATGACATCCTCACACAGCTTTTGTTTCCAAAAACTTCCAAACAAGACTTTTATTTAATTCACCCGAACCTGAATTGTTTTGATATTTTTGCTTGATGAATCCCATTAATCAAATTTGAAACTGACCTGTCTTTTCAATGACCGGTTCTCTAAAGTCTCTGACTGTCTGACTCATCTCTTCATCCCAACACATCATCTGTCACATTCAAAGAAAACCAGGGTTCAGTACTCTGAAAGGGAAGTGACTCTTCCCGCGAGTGTTGCACAAAACTAAATTAAAAGAGACTGCTTCAAGTATCCCAAGTGGAATTCAATAGCCCTGATGGTTTTGTGTCATATCTTTACAGATCCCCTCAATCCTTCTCTGCTGACCGGCTGCTTTGTGAGAGCACAGCATCGGTTTAAAAAGAAAAGAAACAAAAGAGGTTTAAAGTGCCAATTACAATCTTCAATATTAAATAAAAACTCTCATACGTATCGGAATTAACTTTAAAACTCAATCTCAAGAAATTAAGATCCAGGTAAACATTCCTGGTGACTTAAAACTAGGGATCTAGGCATGTCTATGCAACGACAGATTGTTCATGCTGACGGTTTGAATCTTGTGCTTCGGGTGTTTCAGCATGAGAAGAAGGGAGAGGGTGGACAGAATCCTGCAGGCCTGCATCCCAGACTAGTGGACACACCCTGCTTCAATGCTCTGTCATTTCTCAAACAACAAAAAACAGCTGGAGTGTGAAAAATACAGGGACTGAATTTCAGTTAACTGAAACCTAGGCTGCGGTGCCCAAACCGAACCGATTCATTTCTTTTAAGCAGAAATAGTAATGAAATACCAAACACCGTCTGATTCCAGGCTCTTAAATATGAAGATCTGCCTCTTTTTTTCTCCTTTCATGTATATTGTAAAATCAATATTTTTGGTAGATTTGGTAGATCAGGTTTTGTGACAACGTTGGACCACAATGCAATGAATTATTATTTTTTTTAAATTAAGAGCTAAATTCAATGTTAGGAGTCGTGTGAAGAGGCATTTTAAGGAAAGATGACGAGAAACAAAGCAGGATCTGGAACAAATAAGGGTTTTGATACCAAAATATAATGAATTGCAGTTTTAATTGGGGGAAAACCCAAATAATGATCATCACTTCAGAGGAAAAGCCTCTTTGAAATAATCTTTTGAACATGTGTCGTCACCATCACCTCAGTACTATCGGGAAACAGCTCAGTGACTTTCTTTCTTAAAATTTAAATAAACATTAAAGCTGAGATAATGATGACGATGATGACTTTAGAGAACTTATCGTTAAGACTGTGTTGAACAGACTCCTCCCCCCCCCCTGTAGAAGATGTGTTAAGACTTCTTCGGACAGTGTGACGATGAGTCTGTGTTGAGAACCTCGATCATCGTTCTGGTCGACGGGAAGGTCTCCGCTACGGACGGAAGACTCGGGTACCAGCTTGGTAAACTGGGGAGAAAGGAGAGTTGTGAGGCGAAGCGAGGCTACGACGAGGCAAGCTAAGGTAAGTGAAGAGGGCAAAGAGAGGACTAACGTTTAACATCCTACCTTTTAAGATTCATCCAGCTCCTGGCTGTTTTACTGAAGCTGTCTGGACTGGGTGTGGTCATGGCTTCAAAATCCACCAGCTGGAATCAAAGAAAGGACACAAACGTAGTTCGGACGACACATACTGCAGACACACTTCACTTCCCCCTGAGCCCGTGTACACGCAAATATGCGTCTCAGCTCAAACATTTCAAATGGAGCTAATGATGCCAAATACGCCAATTTCCTGTCCTGGCATCGTTCGCGTCGCCGAAAATGAGAGTGGCGCGAAAATTCGCGTCTTCTCACGTCTTTGCATTAACATTGTATGTGATCTCATTCCCCGAAATAATCCTACTAACATGTACTTTGTGACGTTTGCGTTGAAGTGCCTCGGGTGCTTATTCAGATATAAAACCAAGTGTAAAAAGGGACATTTATGTAAAAGAGGGAGCTTCATGTTCACCTTTCCTTTCGGGATCCTACCGACGACCTCTTTCCCACTGGCCATCAGTGCCCCCATCACAACCGAGTAGGCCACCACACTGAGGAGTAAAACAGACCACAGAGACCCTGTTACACACTAGCATTGTAATTAATTGCAGTTAAATTTAGTAACGTGCGGTGGAAAAAGGGATTCTTCGAGCATCAATCAAACTGGGGGCATTTCAAGGACCAGGGAAACCTGGAGTCTGGCAGGTCTTACTATATCAGAAAGGCTCTTTTCAAAATAAAGATGAAACACCTCTGACGCCTGTTATGTGACATTCCCTGTCAAGGGAATCAATCGGTCATCTATAAGCAACATATACTTGCCTGGAAGGCTCGGGCACCACAACAACAATAATTAAACATGCTCTCGCACAGATTCACTGTCTCGCATTGTTCATTCAACTGGGTGGGAATGTTTAACATTGTACCTGGATCCTCTGGAGAGGGGCATGAGGTTGCAGAAGTAGTAAACCAAGGAGAGGATGAGGTTGCACAGGGCCTCTGCATCCTGACAGAACAGAATCAGGGTCAACTGTACAGTCATTAACAGGGACCAGAGCAGAGGGGTTCCTTTTTTTCTGCAGACAGGTCGGCAATTTTTAACAAGTCTTCACTGTGAAAATCGTCTCCATTTACATTTTATCCAGACGGGGGTGAAAGCGAAGAGAGAGAGAGAGGGCTGCAGACATAACAAAGAGAGCGGTGTTCATTTTGTTCCCGGTATCTGTTTCAGAGGAGAGTGAATAACCTTCTCTTTCTCTCATGGTATCATTGCATTTCTCTAAACTCTGATATTTTTCCACTGCAGCTCAGACTGATGTTCAAAAAGCAGCTGGAGAATACATCCTGCTAAATGAATGTAAAGTGATCTGTTTGTGAAATGATTGTAATACTCTCCAGAGAAGTAATTACCCCCGTCTAGAAAAATTATATTCCCGAAGAGGGAAAGGATGGCGGGAATGGGAAATGACAGGTTAAGCTATAAAACAGATATTTATTTTATCAGATTATCGTTGATAAAATTTCCTAAAATGCAGAAACAGAGGAGAAGTGAGGGGCCCTGAACCCATCTTCAAATGTCCGAAACTTACAGTAGCATAAAAAAAGGGAGAAACGCAGTGAATATTTGACAAGCTGGAACCAGACACTTTGTTTTTTCTGTTTGATAAATGTCAAAAAATGTTGTTAATTAATTTTGAGGTGCATTGAAAACAACACACTTCAGGATAACAACCATAAAAATAGGATCGTTAGCATCTAAAAACTTTGGATTCACGTCTGTTCAGACTCTTTTTTTTTTTAAGTGCAGAGAGGAATCTCACCCCGAGTTCAGTGGACAGCATTAAGGCCTTTCCTTTGGCAGTGAGGTCTTTGTAGATGGACTCGATCTCCGACTGGTACTGCTGCGTTCGATCCTCTGTCGTCTGGGTCTCTACTGAGAACAACATGTTGCCCACCCTGAAATACAGGAAAACAATTCAAAAATGTCCCAAAAAAATGTACACCTTCGACGCGACCTGACCTTCCTCGGTCATTATCATCCAAATCAACTGGGGGGAAAAAAGACAAATCTTGCCTGTCTCCCGTGATGGTGATCGTAAAACCGTCGTACTCTTTCCCAGAGTCCTTCATGCTCGGCACCTTGGAGTTGACCGTGAAGCCGTCTCTGGTTTTACTGTTGAACTGCTTCAGGAAGTAAACACACAAACAGAAAACAACCTTCCTGGGTTTTTCGATGCTGATGCGGTTGAAGATGTTCTCTTCTGTTCTTTTTTCAGTGTCACTTGCGAAAATCAAGCAAACGTGTGACACAAAATCTATTAAATATTCTTTAAACTCACTCTGGCGAATGTCATTTTTTGTTTTGTGCATTTTTCCTTCTCTTTACCTTCATTATAGGCAGAAGATCTTCTACTTTGTTGACATCTTCCAGAGCCTGACGAACTTCTAGTAAGCCTCTGGGGTTGTAGGCCCTGGCAGAGATTATGAGAAAAAATATTCTCACACAGTGTATTTGCATAAAAAAAACATATGGTTCAGGGGAAACAATCATTTACATAATGCTGCTTTTGCAGGAAGCAAACAACTGGCAAGCGCATAAACATGTTGTCAATCAAGTCAACCATGTGAGTGTGAGCGGTGGAAAAGGAAGGAAAGAGGTTCTTTGGTGAAATTTACCCATGATACACCAGTATTCTGTCTTTGATAAAGTCGAGGATGTTGTCGAAGTAAGCCAGATATCTGATGTTGATAATCTGTCCCCTGAAGAAATAGAGAAATAGGCATTTCAGTGAACTTTACAGTGAATACTAATTTAAATATATGTCTCTGCACTACAAAAGTCGAGTTAAACCGTAAGCAAGGCTACATGGGAGACTCATGAGAGAGCCTACCGCCATATTCCGGCGGCCCCAACTTGTTACCTGATGAGATTGATATGATTGTTGAAGCCTCGGCTGAGACTCCTGGCAGGCATCTGGTCCAACCACAGAACCGGCTGGTCTGGATCTGCGATCCTGGGAGCACGAGAAAAGACTGTTTTTATAGTTTGTTTCACGTCCGCACCCATATCCCGATATATACAACTGGGTTTTTGAGATGCATTTTCTGAACATGTAAAATTTGCGGGTGCGATCAAAGAGACGTTAAGTTCCCACCTCCTCCATTTCACAGCTATGTCGAACATGTCTCTCCACTGCATTTGCCTGGTCTTGCCGTTGACTCGCACTTTTGAGTTGCTCCACGTTCGATGCATTGCCTGCATGACCTCCAGGGTTGCTAAACCCATTGCTTAAAAAAAAAAAAAAGAATGTACAAGCAATATATGTTTGTTTTTTTACTACTCTTACTAATGCTTATCTGATCTTTAAGAGCTACAGCATGAGGTCCCTGGTACCTACCTCTGTGTATTCTCCTGTTTGGTAAGAAACCGGGAGTGTCGTATTGCATTAGCGCCCCCAGATGGTCTGCTGTGCATATCAGTTTCTGAACTTCGCTGCTGTAGCTGTCGAAGTTCTGCGGCAGGACGTCCCTATGAACGGCAGAGAGAGAGAAGCAGAAGCTTTCATGAAGTGTGCATATTTTATTTTTCATTTTTTGGACCGTACTGTCAAACATCTTTATAGGACGGAAGAAACTACTTTCTTTTTGCTGACAGAGGAATAAAAGTAGTTCTGTTTGCAACTCCTTTGATTGGCTATAAGATGCCCGTTCACTTCTATAATAATAACCGCAGTTTTGGTTTCATCTCAGAGAGATGTTTACAGGGACACGTACAGAAAACAGTGTTCTTCATCACAGCTCACACCGTTATTGATCCAACCTACTTGATGTGTGGCTGCAGCCCCGGCTGCTCTTCATAGTCCTCTATGAGAAAAGGCAGGTTCTTGGCCCAGTGATTCTTGAAGTTCCCGGGTAAATCCTGGTCCACGTTGTACTCGGCTACTGGGATGTCCAGGTGGGAGTGCAGGTAGCGAGAGTACTCTGGTAGAGAAAAGAAAGAAAAGAAAAAATCATTATTATCATTTCGAGTTTCTCATTTGGAAGATATACTGTACAATACAAGACATTTCCAACATTTTGGGCTTTGGGAATATCCCTTTTTTTCTTACAATGCATTACAATTACATAGAAATCAAACCACACCTGTCAGTCAAAGAGCAACCAAGAATATTCAGTGGCCATGATATTATCTCTGGTTAAACTAAGATTTGAAACTCGCTCCCAGAAAAAAGAAAAAAAAAAGAACATGAAAGAAAATTCAACAATAATATACAGTATGTATTGTATGTGTTTGCTTATTTGTATTTGTGTTTGTGTGTGTGTGTGTGTGTGTGTGTGTGTGTGTGTGTGTGTCTACAGTATATGGAGGCACAACTGACCTCGGAGGTATTTCACTTTGAGGTATTCCGAGCTGGCCTTCTGTCCCAGCAGGGGGTCGTTCAACATGACCTTGGTCTGAGCCTTGATGCCCTCGTAGAACTGCCCCATGGCCACGTGACTCAACCCCTTCATGTACTGACACACCTCGTTGTAGGGCTCCAACTGGAGACACCTCTGAAAAGGACAAGAGAACACGGGGAGGGAAAACGTGAGGTGTATTCGTTGATATGGACTGAAATCATTACAGCCTGGCAGAGGAGTGGAATCTTATCCTAACGTGGATTCCTCTACCTTGAAGTTGCCGATGGCCTCCTGCAGCGAGCCGTGGTGGTAGAGCATCATGCCTCGGAGCTGCAGCGACTGGATGTGGTTCTGGTTCAACATGAGGGCCTTCTGGAAACTCTCCATGGCCGACTCAAAGTCCCCCAGCTCTCTGAACGGAGGACGACGACGACGACGACACCAGGAGAGCAACGGTTGACACATTGTTAAGTAAATCAGAAGGGGGAAAAGGCAGCACTCTCAGTGCTCACCGTACAAATGAGTGTGTCGCTGTTACCTGTAGGCCTGTCCCAGGCTCTTATATGCGTCGATGAAGTCAGACTTCAACCTCAGCGCCTCTTTGAATGTCTCAATGGCTTCCTGATGAGAGAGAGAGAACACGGCAACCTTTCAAACATTGGCAAACACAGAGTTTACAGGAAACTGCAATAGGGAACATATATATAAATATAAGTTATGACTCATCGGATCGTTCGGACCTCGCATATCCAGATTGTGCCGACACTTAGTAGTAGTTCAGTCTGCAAACTCTTCTCATAAAGCAACATCAAATTTCTGTTCCTTGTTAGTAAAAAAGAAAGTAGGACTACGTGATTCTTGCTTTACATGAAGGGAACAAGGGACACTTAGTGAATCAGCAGACAAAGGGGCCCATTCCCAGTTTGTGCTGATAAAAAGATGATTCACTTTGTTTCAATAAGAACAAATTTGTTACTGTTTCTAATGACATTGCAGGAGGCAGATTCCTGAACAGCAAACGGCTAATTCCTTCAGAGGCAAGATTTAAAAAAACAAACACAGTACTTCTCTAAAAATGTGGTTCAACCTAACCAAGACTAACCAAGAAAGTAGTTGCGCTAAAACACAGAGCATGACTGCAACGCGACACTGTATAATAATCTCTTCATCTCTCTCAACTCTCCCCTTGTGCCTGAGAACTGCATGTCGGAAGTAAAGTAGACATGAGGCTCATTTGCCCTGTTGTGTTTTTTTTTTTAAAAAAGGGGAAGATTGTTCTCAAATGATTACCATGAATATTTATGTCCCTACTGTAGTTTAAAGTGAAAAGTAAACAACGGCCTCTTGTTATGTTGACAGCTCAGAAATAAACGAAAAAATGTAGCCAGAAAAACACTGAAGCTTCCGATCCTCCTGAAACGCCTCGTCAGTAGCCCGGAAGATACTTCCGTAACATAGTGACATCACCATATTTCGGACGAGCATAAAGCGTCTGGCGGCTAGTCTGACACGCCCCCAACATATCCAGGTAAAGAGAGAGTGAGAGAACTTCATAGACACGTGGTAAGCGGTTGACCAATCACAAAAAAAGCAGAGCCAGCTGGCCTATCAGAGCAGACCGGCTTCATCGGGGAGGGAGGGGCCTTAAAGAAACAGAAGCTAAAACCAAGTGTTTCAGACAAGAGGTTGTGAAAGAGGAGCTGCAGGAAACGGATGTGTTTACTGAACATTAGAGCATGTGAACCTTTTCAAGTAGTAACCCAAATTAAAATGATGAGTTAAATTCTAAAATAAAAAGTCTTGAGCCAGTGAACAACTCACCTTGAGCATGCCTCTGTGGAAGAAGGTAAGGCCTTTGTAGAGCATGGCGATGGGCTGATTCTTCTTCAGCTCCAAAGACTGCTGGAAGTCTTCCATGGCTGCCACGTAATCCTGGTGGGTGAGGTGTGACACAGGATCAGCACATGGACAGCACCTAACCCCGCACTGGTGTAGACACACACACACGCGCACAAAGGATAACGTTCGATCGCCGAACCTCGGAAATGAAAAGCAGCGTTCCTCTGTGTCTGTAGAGTCGAGCCGAGGGCTGCAGCTGGATGGCTTTGGTCAGATCGCCCAGAGCCTCGCTGATACGACCCAGAGGAGACAGGATCTGAAGATATACACACACAGAACGGTTGTGATGGAAACATTTGAATGCAGTTGAATCAGGAAGACGGAAGTATTTATTACGGATCAACAAGTGGTCAGTGCATGGCATCCCCAAAAACCAGCCTAGCCCAGTCAGAGTGATGTATTTAACTCTGATAATCACGTGTCGTCATCTCGCAGACATAACGGCTGTCTCCATAGAAACGCTCCGTCTCTGTCTCAGGAAATTTAGGACGAAGGGGAGACCGACCTCGCAACTATCTAAGAGTCAAAACAGACATTTTCCTAATGGCAATACGGGTAAGATCTCAAAGAACAGGATTTAAAATCCATCTATCAATCCATCTGTCATTTTGTCAAAGCACTATATTTAAAAAAAGGTTTTCTGTAACTCACACGTCAGGTTGCGTGTCAGTGTCTTATTCAGGAGACATGAGGGTCATAAAAAAAAGCCTCAGGGTGAAACTAGGGCGGGGTGACGATAACATTTTTCTAACTGACACTTCTTTGTTTGATGATGAACCATAAACTCACCAGACCTCACTGCTTTGTTTGAATTTCAGATTATTAGTGGCTCGAGCTGCGCACAGGCATTCATCAAGCAACTCCAGAGCTCGGACAGCGGCATCGCTGTTTGCGTTTTATCTTAATTAAATATTCACAACACTAACACGCGGATATAAACATCTCGTACACTGTCTTGGACTTTACAGAGCTTCTCCTCCTCTTCTCTGTTCCAGCCGCAAACACGATAAAACGTATTTTCTGCTCATTGACGACGTTACAATCTCTTAATTGCATCAACTACATTCTTGGTCAGTCTGTGCAAATCACGTTATCGGGGAAGGCGGCTGATGAGACGTCCAAACGTGAACCTGATCAGATCCACTGCGTAATTAATGATCCACTTCAAGTCACAGACGGGTCAGAATCAAATCAATGTGATGGTTTTATCAGATAAGCTGGAGACCATAGAGGGTGTGTATTTTGTCGATTAAAAACTCTACTGGAGCATTCAGAAATACTTAAACAAAAAATGATATTGGTCAGACTGCACTGCAGAGACGGGGGTCGGGCCTCACCTCTGCTCTCTGTTCGTAGACCTCTGGCCAGTTCGGCTCGAGCGTGATGACTCTGTTGAGCTCGTACAAAGCCAAGTCAGCATTCTTTATATCCTGGCAAAGGCGATAAGGGGAGAGGAAGGCACTTACACTTTGTCTGCATTAAAGTTTATATACAGTGAGCAAAACTAGGTCCACAGCCTCCAACAGCTACCTGCAGGGCAAACTTCCATAACAGCAGAGTCCCGATGGACTGAATTTGCACATATTGAATGTCACACTGCGTCATTGTGGCTTTAAAACTGAAACAGCTGCTGTCGCCACAATTCTGGATTCCTTTTATTGAGACGAGAAGAAAAAAAAAACAAAGCCACCATAATAGGCATTTACATAAAACCACCCTCTGCTGCCTGATAACAGCAGAAATATTAGTGTTGTTATAAAATCAATTAAACTATAAATAAATACAGACAGCATCTGATGACAATAATCTGAAGACCTTCACCATGTTTGCTTTTAGACCGCAGATAAATTATCAAAGAGTAACATAATCTCATAATTTTGACAGAAAGCTTTTATGTCTATAATAAGGTAATAAGGCACCTCCAGAGCCAGAATTATAATTGAACTTAAATCAGAACATAATTAATTTAGTTTATGACAGTATAAAGGCCCGTATTGACACTCTAATAATTACCAAGAAAAGAAAATTAGTGTAACAATATGGCACATTTCAACTGTATTTTAATGTTTGGTACCATTATTTTCATTATCGATCCATAACATGTTTTTTAAAAATGTGGATCGTGTTTCCCAAACCCAGAGATGATGTTTTGTCCACAAATGGAAAACAAACCATGCAAACAGAAACATTTAAGAAGCTTAAATTAATAAACTATTTTTTCATAAATACATGAACCGATAAATTGATTATCAAATAGTTGATGCAGCTCTATTTCTATTGTTCATTTCCATATAGGTGTTACAACGTGTTTCACAAGTGCACAGGTCACAAAACAGTCCCATAAAAAAACAAAAAGCCAAAATGAAAATCATTTAAAATGTCATTTAATATGAACCTTTCCTGTTTTATTGAATAAATATTGTGCAGTTGTATTCTACGACAATCACTCACCTGTAGACTTTTCTTTCCATAAGCGATCCCTCTGCCATAAATGGCACTGACCAGCTCCGGGTCTCCCTGTCATCAAAAACAGAAAGAACATTAACCCCAAGAAATAAAGCAAGGTTTATCTTATGAAAGGTTTATAATCAGTGAATATTTGCAGGAGGTGGTTATAATAAACATAACAGCAGATGCTGACACCTGTAGTAGGAGTGAGAAATGTTTGATGGCTTCATCGTAGAGGCCGTTGCCAATCAGAACGTAGCCTATAGCTGCAACGAGAGAACAAACCCGTGAGGAGATCACGTCATTCAGTTCTGCATAAATATACGCTATTGTGTGTTCAGAGCGACCTTTCTGACTCACCGAGTTCCTCGTTGGTGTTGTGGTTAACCACGGGGAAGGGGATTTTCTTCTGCTCTATGAACAACTTGGCCTGGTTCTGTGAAAGATGGAGAGATAATTTTTAAAAGAGAAAACATATGCACAGGAAGGAAACAACCAGAACGACAATTTTGTCACTTGTGTGCGGCAAAGCGACAAACTGACAGAATGGAGGATTATAACACAGATTGTTACAGAGAGTGATTCTCGGAGCTGGAAAAGATGAAAACAAGTTGTCTGTTTCTTTGAAAGTGTTTTAAAAAAACAAGCTTTCCTGTTACTCTCAAGGTTACACTGAGCAATGAAGGCCCAGGGAACAGAGAGATATAAAAAAAAAAGATACACTGAAATGTCAAGGACGCTTTCTGCTGCCAAGCAATACACATTCACCATTACAGGATAAAAATGTTGCTGTGGCAGCGTTATGGATTTCCAAAACAACAAAACAACAAAACAACAACAACAACAACAACACAACTGACAATACGAAGCCTGGCAAAGTAACAGAAGCAAAAAAACCCATGTTTTTTCCTCTTTCCTGCATTCTTTAAAGACAATAATGTCTTGAATGCTCAGATTTATACTTTACACAGTGTGTGTGTGTGTGTGTGTGTGTGTGCGTGCGTGTGCGTATGCGTGCGTGTGTGTGTGTGTGTGTGAGTGAGTGAGTGAGAGAGATCTCACCAGGATTTTCTCTGCGTTTAGCGAGAAGACGGACTCGCAGGGCGGGTTGCTTCCCTCCTCGCAGTCCGGGTCTTCCAACTGTAAAATGGACGACTCTGAAAAGACAAAAAAAAAAAGAGTTCAAAGCGTTAATAGTCACGGGAGGAACTTCAACACGGTCATTATTGTTATGATATCGAATCCTTCCTTCTTCCCTTTTGGATGAGAAGCTGGTGGGAAAACTTCCACACATACATTCCTATCCCTCATCGCTTCTTCTTTCTTTCTTTTTTCTTTTCTTTTCTTTTACAGCTTTTCATCACCCATAATAAAGTTGCAATAACCACAGAACATTAATATGAACCTTCATGAAAGGGAGGACTGCATTCCCGAGCTGGGTGTTCCTATTGAAACACTCCAGCTGAGCGTGTGCATGCGGAATACACCGGGAGGAGCGTGTCCTACTCTTGATCTGGCGAGCAAATGTAATACGACTCATCATTTTGCAGTTTGAGCCAGGCAGCACTGAAAATTGCACGTTTTCTGACAGGAGTCTGGGGTACGCGGGTTCGCACCTGCACGATACAGGTGGTGAGGACACGACACTATTTAAACATCCTTAACATTCAACCTCTACGACCGTGAGAGCAGGAGCACGTGATCTCCCCCCCCGGGGGGGCCTGTCGCCGCTTTGTTGTCATTAGCAAGGGTCGACTTTAGCTATTAGCCTCTTAACGTTAGCTTACAACCGGTTAAGCTAGCCGGCAGTGACAGTTGTACCGGTGGGGGGGGGGGAGGAGGGGCGGAGGGAGGGAGGACGTGGCAGAGTAACAGAGAGAGAGAGAGAGAGAGACTTTACCGCAGTCCGCCGCGTACTCTTCCCACTCGGACAGCGAGCTGCATCCCTGCTTGTGGAGCTCGTTGTTGAACAGCGTCAGCGTGGAGAAGAACTCGGTGCAGAAGATGGCGGGACACAGACAGAGCAGCGGCAGCGCCGTCAAAACAACGGCCCGGCTCGCGGGGGCCATGTTGCTATCTCTCTCTACATGTGTGTGTGTGTGCGTGTGTGTGCGTGTGTATGTGTGTGCGTGCGTGTGTGTGTGTGTATGTGTTGTGTGTGTGTGTGTGACGCCAGCGACCGGAAGCTGCCGCCGCCGCTGCTGCAGTTCCCAACGAGAACGTCACGAGCCCCGCCTCCTCACGCACAGCAAGACTCGCACTACAAGTCCCGGCATGCTTTGCAGCTGTCAAACCGGTCCCCCCCCTCCAGTCCCGGCAGCAAGTAAAGAAAAATAAACGGCGGAAAAAATCATTTCCGTTACGACTTTTCAGATTAAAACTGAACTACGCAAATATCAGCTTCAACATTTTCTATTTTATTGTCAGTATATGCAATTGCGACTAATTTAGCCTCTGGTGCTGAAGCGATAACATAAGCCTACTTTGGATTTACCATTAGACTTGATGCTCATCATCATCATCATAGACTTGTGTGTCTAAATCCACAAAGTAACAGGTAACAACAGCTGTTAGATGTGATGGAGTAAAGGGTAGGAACCCTTGTCATGTAGTGGAATAGAAGTTTGAAATATACTTCTATTAAATAGAAACACTTTACAAAAGACTCCGAGGAACACTTTGTCACTTTCATCAGTGCCTCATCTACATTTATTACATTCAATCTGCACTCCATGTCCTTTACTTTGCACATTTTCAATTTATTCGATTTATTTAGTTGCCTGTATATTTCACATACTGTACAGTTTTTCCTTTCTATTGCACATTTTCAATTTCTTTGGCTTTTCCATACCGTGTGGTTTTGCCTTTCTCTTACTTTTGCACTATTTTGAATTTATTTATTGTATATATATAGTATATTATTTTTGTTTTTTTTGTTTTTTTGTTTTGTACTATCGAACGTGGGTCCGAGATAAGTGGTTTTTCAATTCCTCTGTATGTCTGGAACAATATTACAGGAATTGACAATAAAGTTGACTTGCCTTGACTTGATTTGTATTTAAAAATAGTTTTTTTTTTTTTAAGTACTGTGCAACGTACTATGAGGCAACTCAAAAACAGATTCCAAATAAAATGTAATGTAACATAAATAAAGTAGCTTACAATAATAAAAGACATACCCACGATGAAAAGCACATAGTATAAAATGTCTGTATTTAACTTATAAATCAAGCACTTCTCCGCCGTTCCCTCCACTTTTATTTTGAAGGGGCGCATCACTTCCGTATTCTGTATTAGCCGCACATGCTAGCGGCTTCTTCGCGGCCGCTCACGGGGGAAACAATAATGGACAAAGTTGGGTTCAGGTGCATCGAATGCAACGAGGGAGCGACGGAGCTGCACCGCGACTACAGTAACGGCATCCTCAAGATAACCATATGCGTGCGTCAACTTCTGAACGTCTGTGTAGCGTAACAACGTCTTATGAGAAGAACGCTAGCTAGCGAAGCTGTGACGCTAACCTGCCTGTAGCTGCTGTCATAGCTACTTTCTGAACAACTTTTCTATATGTAAAAGGGTCAGAGTTTAATTTAACTTTCATAAACTTGTTGTCATTGTGATATTCCCCTCGGGTGCACCACGTGTGTAGCACGTGGACTTTGTTTTTGTTTCTGTTTGGTTAAAACTAGCTAAGAAATGCTAATGCATCATTATAACATGTTAGCATCATTGCTAATCAGTGTGTGTATGCGCGCGTGTTTGTGTGTGGGTGTGTGTTTCTCTCTTTCTCTCTCTCTCTGTGTGTTTGTGTGTGTGTGTCTGTCTCTCTATCTCTCTCTGTGTGTTTGTGTCTGTCTGTCTCTCTCTCTCTCTCTGTGTTAGTGTGTGTGTTTCTCTCTCTATCTCTCTCTCTGTGTGTTTGTGTCTGTCTGTCTCTCTCTCTCTCTCTCTCTCTGTGTGCGCGGGTGTCTCTCTCTCTCTCTCTCTCTCTCTCTGTGCGTGTGCGTGTGTGTGTGCATGTATGTCTCTCCCTGTCTCTCTCGCTCTGTCTCTCCAGGAGTCCTGCCAAAAGCCGGTGGACAAGTACATAGAGTATGACCCTGTCATCATCCTGATCGATGCCATTTTGTGCAAGACGCAGGCCTTCAGACACATCTTGTTCAACACAAGCTTGGACGTTAGTAACCTCATCACCTTGACATACCCCATGCTGTCACTCACAACGTCATTTTCTTATTTATATGGTCATGCCACGAGTGTCTTGTCTTCACGTCGTGTATAATTGTGCATCACCCCCTCCTCCAGATCCACTGGAAGCTGTGCGTGTTCAGCCTGCTGTGCGAGGCCTACCTCAGGTGGTCGCTGCTCCACGGCTCCGAGCAGAGCGGCGACCCCGCCGACATCATACGCTACACCAAGGAGTGGGAGTTCTACGGCATGTTCGGATTGGCCGCCCTCGGTAAGACGATATGATAATACGACCAGAGCTCCAAAATACCCTTCAATTTCACTATTTTCAAAGCAGTGCCCTTTGAAGAAATAGTCAAACTACCACACTACATATTCTCTTTATCTGTTAATCTGCCAACTACTTTTCTTTTTTAATCATTCAGCCATTTGTTGAGTGTGTATTATATCAGAAGATAATCTTATAATGCCAATTCCCAGGTAGGCAGAAACATGGGGCTCATTTTCAAAGTGCTTGTTTTGTCCAAATTCAGAAAAAAATTTAACGTTCTAAAACATAAAGGAAAAGTAGGAATTCCTCAAACTTTAAAAGCTGGTATCAGCCAAATGTTTGATAGATTTAATGGTATGATAGATGATTATGATTGATTGATAAACTAAGTCCATTGGCCCACAGGTTACACTGTAGAATAGGAATGATGAATCCCTAATCCCTCGGACTAACAAACTGACACAGACTGAAACTCATTGAAGTTATATCATTATTTGATGCTTGTTTTTATTCATAAAATTCAGTCCCTGATACGTGTTTGTGTGTCGTCTCCCCCCCCCCCCCCACCGTAGAGCTGTCGGCGTTCTGCGGCAGCGTGCTGTGCTTCCTCTGGGTGGCGGTGGGTCGCCTGCGGGGTGGGGCGACCCCGGAGCTCGGCCTGCTCGTCAGGGCCCTGCTGCTCTCCTGCTACGGGAAGGTCCTCGTCATCCCGGCCGTCATCTGGGAGCACGACTACTCGCCGCTGTGCCTGGGCCTCATCAAGCTGTTTGTACTCACCTCCAACTCACAGGCGATCAGAGGTAGGAGGAGGCTCAACTCAGCCACATTGCAAAAAATACAGCCTCACACTTACGTGATGTTAGACTATGAAATTGTTTTATTAGAGGGATGCTGTGGTTCTTCATGTGTTCCCACAGCATTTGAACGCACCAGCAGGTGGCAACTAAACTCTGCCTTTAGTTTAAAAATCCCAGTGACGACACCCTGAGACACAGATGCTGAACATAAACGCATTGCGTAACAGAAAGGTTTCTGGTGCCGTATTTATTTCTGCTGATGCACAAAGCAGTTCATTGTATCTTGCGGCTGGACTGTGATGTGTGATTTTTATGGCCTGCTGTGCTGATGAGGCGTTTCTCTTACGTCATATTAATAACGAACTAGGTACAGTATCGCTGACGCCCAGTGCAGTGAAAGAGAAAATTCATCCTTTGCAATGCTTTAAATTATTTATGAGAGGTGTCACTTGAATATTTTATTTCCACTTTACGTTTCTCTTTTTTTAAACCTACTGTTCACACCAGTTTTCAGGAAGCTGCAGATTGTTTGTTAATTGTGTTGTCGACTTAAAAACTGAATTTCTCACAAGCTGTTTCGCTCCCTTTTTTTTAATGTGTAATTTATAATTTTTTCATATCCTTCTTCTCTTCTTTCTTCCCTGCAGTGATGCTGAACTGCAGCAGGCGTCTGTCGCTGCTCGCCGTGTGTCTGGGTCTGTTGTCGGAGACCTGCGTGGCTCAGGCCTGTACAAAGCTTCCCTGGAGCATCCAGGACATGTTGACCGACTGAGATAAGAGTCGCTCGTATCTCCGGGACGGACAAGCGATGGCGGATGCTCACCCCCTTGCCAGAACGAGCAGTTTTTTATATTTTGGGGGCGGGGGGGGGATTGCTGCTCACACCGACCAGCAGCGCAGTGTTGCTGGTTGGTTACAGGAGAAGCTTCCCGTGAGGCAGAGAACAGCCGTGGAAAAAGGCCTCAACGAACCGGCTGCAGGTTTGAGTCTGTGTTTTTTTTCTGGCTCAGTCGATGATAGTAGATGATATCTATTGCTCAGAAACTTGCAGACAACCTGGATGTGCTTTTTCATAGAAGAAAGAAACATTTACAGAACAGTTAACAGAGGCAAACTGAAGAGGTGGTTATGGTCTTATCCTGTTTTGTTTTTTAAGCAGACTGTGAAGAGGAAAAGTGCCCAAACATCGTTGAGGTTTATTTTTATTATCAATTAATCTGTTGATTATTTTCTCAATTAATCGATTAGTTGTTCGGTCCATAAAATGTCATAAGATGGTGAAAAATGTCAATCTTGTTTCCCAAAACTCCCAAGATGATGTTTTGTTTTGTCCACACACCAAAGATATTCAGTTTACTGTCCCAGAGGAACAAAGAAACCACATTTAAGAAGCCGAAATCAGAGAATTCTGACTACTACTTGAACAAATTAATCGATTATCAAAATAATTGGCGATTAATTTAGTAGTCGATTACTAAAACAATATTATTAATATTAAACTTAATATTAAGTTTAATATCTCAGAGAACACCCAGAGTAATTTATATTTTCCTATTTTTTAATTTTTCCATATGTGGAAAGAGAAATATTGAAACAGCTGGTGTCTTTCTGTCCTAGACGGGCCCTTCACATTTGGGAGCATCGTGTTCCCGGGGATGAATTATGTATTCAGACTTTTTCGGGTCGGCCACAATCTGCAGAGCAGCTCGCTTGAGATAAACATGCAGACTGAACTGTCTGGTACACGAAGAAAATAAAAACATTTTGCACATAGTTGCTCAGGTGTTTATGTTATTGTTTCATCCTGTGCATGTACAGTATGTGTGTGTGTTGCCTCTGCACATGTTATTACAGGTCTGTGAATAGTTGAGGATAGAGCACACTGATGTGGAATGTGTCCTCGCCCTGGGTGGATCTGTTCTACGGTCTCTGTGGGAATCGGTCAACTACAACACGCCATCGCCTCAGTCTGCAAAAGAGATAAACATGGTGTTTTCTTTGCGTCGCAGCAGAAAGAGAGTTGGTGGAAATGTTGAAGAAAAGTAATAATCTACAACCTGGGACTCTTTAAAAACTGATGCACAAAAGTGCAAATGAACATAACTTGAGTTTTTAATCAGTGTTTGACTCTTCTTTGTGAACGAACCGGCCGAGAGAGTTTTCTAAATGTGGAGTGTGGAAAGTGTGTCGGTCAATTACTCAGGCATGCAGCAGCGGTTTAATCCGATTAATCCGACTCAATCAGATTACAGTCGACAGCAGTCACCTATAACAGCCGTTTGCCAGGTCTGGATCAGTGTGCGACCAAAAGGACTGGCGCTGGAAGGATAAGACCAACCTGGAGTCAGTTACGAGCCAATTTGACTCTGATGATGAAAATATATATATGAATTTCATTTATATTGATTTTGTCCAATAACTACTGAACAGACGGGAGGTCAGAGGTTAATATTTTTCATCTAATAATCCCTGATTGTCTGTTTCCCAAATAAAAAAGGAACTAATCTGAAGTGAACATTGAAAACATTTTTTATTCAAAATAAAAGTAGATTTTGAAGTGGAGGTTCGATGCCAACGTGTCGAATAAAACGTTCATCAACAACTTGTTTTATAGGGAGCATGAGTCATCGTGTCAGCTGCGCTCGGGACATGTAAATATTCAAATCTCCAAATATTAGGTTACCAGGAAGCAAGTTGCACATTAACTAGTGGAAACACAAACTGTGTGTGTGTGTGTGTGTGTGTGTGTGTGTGTGTGTGTGTCGTCATGATCTGGCCTCACTGCAGTGGAATGAAAATAACAACCTAAAGGAAAGTGGAGTGATTTACAGTACACAAAATATCAGACATTAACTCTCAGTCTAGAAAAACAAAACATCCACTGTGCCACTTCACTCGGAGCAAACTCGGCCTCCGTACACATACTACATGTTGTTTTTGAAAGACGAGCCTTCTTGCTCGGATGTGGCAATCTGTCCCCCTGCGGAGAGAGTGATGCGCACCTTGGATTTGCTTCGCTCAGTCAAGATTATGTTAATCTGCTCTAATCTCCCAACAGATGCTCGGGACAGGCGGCACAAGACCAGAGCGCAGAGCTCATGGGCCTTGAATCACGCTCACTGACTGACTGAAGAACTGTCAGTGCAGAGAAGCAAATATGTGTTTTCTGATAAAACAGTAGAGCAGATTTTGATCCTCTCCTGTGAAATCAGATCTGCTGCAGCTCCACTGCAGTTTCTCTAGATTTGGAGGGAAATATGAAACCCGGCGTACAAATATACAACTATTGTTTAGTAGTGGAGGAAGTATCTGGATTCTTTACCTAAGTAAAAGTATAAATACTGTACTGGAAAAATACATTAGGCCTGCATGCTTCTATGCACTCTCTGTTAGTGTTCTTCAAATGTAATAGTATTTCTGAGTTATGAGACAGTGTTCTGCTGGCTACAGTTGTGTGTATTTACTTATCAGACGTATGTGCTTCCGACATTCTTGTGTACCGAATATTTGTTGATTTGATACGTTGACGTTCATTTCTATTCTTGATTATCGTTAACTAACAACATTATCCTGTTGCGGCAAGGATCAAAGGCATACATTCTCCTGTGATATAGTATACACACTCCACTGCTATCTGGTATACACACTCCTGAGATCAAAGCGATCAAAGGTACACATACTCCTGTGATCTATCTAGCACACAACCACTCCTGAGATCGAAGGTACACATACTCCTGTGCTCTATCTAGCACACAACCACTCCTGAGATCGAAGGTACACATACTCCCGTGATCTAGCACACACCTAGACTCCCAGCTGTAGAATTTCCACCACAATACAATATAAAGAGTTTGGACATCACCAGCGACATGTACTTTCAAATTTCAGGGTGTGAGAACCAAAACTCGTTGTGAACGTCAGCCGTCTGCTCACTGTTGAACTGGTTCATCACGTTTTTAACAAACACCAAGACGAACACGCTGCACATATGGATTTGAACCGAGAGTTGCACGACCCACTTATTCAGACTCCCGGGGAGGTTTGTGAGAATCTGTATCTGGAAAAGGTAAACAGTCCTATCGTCGTCCTCACTGTGATTCCTCTGAACCTCACAGCGCGAGGAGCCTCCACGTCAAAGCCGTTCACATCCTGCTGAAAGAACAGGAGGCAATTAAACCGGATCCGCACCGGCACGGCAGCAACACACTCTGGAGCCAAATGCAGATCGGTGCATTAACATGCAGGCCAGAGTGAGATAGATGCATTCAGGAGACAGAAAGAAGTGGGGCAGCAGAGAGAGGAGGAGGAGGAAGAAGAAAGGAGAAGAGAGAGCCTGTAGCCTTCTTAATAGGGCTGCTCGGAATCTTGGGGATGAAGGTGACGGTTTGGTGTTTGGTGTCTTTATTGATTTTGAAGATATTTTCACCTCCATCTATTTGGAGGTTATGTTTTCGCCTCGTTTTTTTGTTTGCAGGATTTACACCAAAATCGATTTACACCAAACTTGGTGGAGGGATGAGACCACTTCGTTTTTTCTTTCATATTTCTACTATACGAAAATGATACATAGGATTGTTCGGCCTTGGTGGCGGGAATCTAGTTCAAGTTCTAGTTCACTACTTCAAGACTGGAGAATGTCGTCAATATTTGGATGGATTGAGGTGAAAGTTAGTTTCGACATTCATGGTCCTCAGAGGATGAACCCTTCTGGCTTTTCCTCTGGTTTCACCAGCAGGTTGATATTTACTGTGTTTAATTTCTAGATAACTATTGATTCAAAATTAGACAAATTCCAATATCTATATATAATATAAATTTGATGATACTCAGATTTTTAGGTCAAATTTTTCTAATACTTTTGCTTTAACTAAAGTTATTAATATTATCATGTTTTTAATGTGAGCTTCTAGGTTTTTAAAGCAAGATGGTGGTGAGGGCAATGTACAAAGAAACCATACTTTTATAGCCAATAGAAATTTCGTTAGGCTGATTTATGGTCAATTTATCCCCAAAATGTGAGTCTAACTAATTTATACATACAATAACACTAAAACAGATTGTGTTTCATGTGAAAGAATTAAAAAACCAACAAACCTGAAGAAGTATGGAATCACTTTATTAAATTAATATCAGTATAATAACTATAAGAGGAAAAGCATTGAGGCTATAGTCCAAAGAAACAGTAGTATGGTCGTTTGGGGATTAAAGAGCAGGACTAATAATAATAACGGATGATAACAACAACACACACGTTCTCTGAATAATAAATTTGTCTATACAAACACAAAATACATCAAAAACCTTCCGCTATTGTGATTTAATGAATGATTATGATTTACAGTATAAATATGAAGTCAGACATTTCGTGTTTCTCGTCTCTCGGAGTTACCGCTGACCATTTCAAACCAAACCATTTAATAAGTCGACGCTGGTAAGTTTTTTCTTCGTGGCTGATTTAACTTGACGTCTCAAGAAGCAGCAGCTTGTGTTTCAACAACTTAAAAAAAAAAAAAAAAAAAAGTGTTTTTATGCATTTGAGGCTTTTTGCAGGGAGGCAAAAAAAGAGAAGAAGCTGACCTCTGAGAATATATCAACACGCTACTTGGGATAAATCTCCCCGGTGACATCGGCTCATTAAATATCATCGTCTCACTTTGACCACGTTGGGAAGTGTCTCAATTTGCTATTTTTGGTGCGTCCACTTCCACGTCCTTCCTTACACGCGCGCGCACACGCACACACAGCAACGCCCTCCACGTCTTCGTGGTTGCATTGCATTCTGGTCTGTTGAGGCCACTTTAAGTAGAAGGAAAAAAACCTTTGTGAAAAAATTGGCGGCTCTAGAAAGAAGGCCTCGCTTTTCGATTTGGAGAAACTCACAGCGAAAAATAAGACGTTTACAATGTCAATAGGAATAAATTCACTGAAGATACTGGAAGTAAAAATGATGGGACATCACATCATGTGGTCAGACCAAAAAAATCACAACCAAAAATGAAAGTGTCATCATTTTTTTCATCGCTCCAAAGTGAAGACATGGTGATATATTTTTTTTTTAAAGGAGCCGATGATACAGACAACATTTTGCCACAGGTTGATCCCGAGAAGGCGTCGCCACATCACACATCCAATAATCTCATGAAAAACAAAAACAAACAGTTGTTTTTTTTTAGAAAGTAGAAAATACAAACACTTATTAACCTGCTGACGGTGCGACGCGGTGCACAAGGTTTTACTGGTGTCATTCAAAGCACCTTTTAAATTCAGTTACGGTGGCGTTTCCTGTACAAGTGTAACAGAAGGCCGAGTCACGAGAGGATCAGGAAGTTGTCGGGGTTTTTTTTGGGGGGGGGGGGGGGGGTGAACACGCGAACAGTCACAAACACAAAGTGTAAAAACCAAAGCTTGAGTGAGGATTTCACCGCGTAGCTTAGTTTTCCAAAGTGACGTGACAGATTGTTTTGTTTTTCTTCATTGTAAGGCTGTTGTAAAGTTTCCAAGGTCGAAGCAGCGACGGGTAGAAGACGAACACGGACCGCAACGGGACGAGTGTGGAAGGAAGCCGGGCGCCAACGCCTCTTTAAAACCTACACATACATGTCGCAGGACAGGAACAACTGGAATCTCAGAGGGAAGACGCAATACGACTTTCCCAACAGCTGCATCCCCTTCAATGAAATGGGGGGGAAGAAATACCTTTGACTGAGTAAAACCGATAAATAAAACAGGCTGGGGTCTGGCAAAGTATTTACTCAAATCTCATCACACGTCTAATCAGCTGTTTCTGGGACTGTCTGGATTTGTGGCTTTAAGATAATACATAGATTGGTAAAGTTTGGTTTCCCAGACGACGAGTCACCACCACACATCACCACTAAGGATTTTAAGGATTTCCGGGGGGGGGGGGCTGCTTCAAGTCATCGAATGGGACAAACTACACGTTGGCAGCTTTAACAAAACAAGACGAGCACACGTCTAGAAAGTCCAACGACGAAACAGTTCGTGGTAGATTCTCGTCTCCGCCTTGAACTGGGATCTGCGGGCGTCTGGGACCGGAGGGTTTTCGAAAGGCACTAAATGTGTAGACATCCAATTTTTAGGGGGGGGGATTTCGACGGCGGTCGTCCGATTGCTGGATCGGACGCGTTCGGAGCTTCAGATTAGCGACGGATCGCAGCGATTACGAGGTTTTTAACGGACCCCAAAGTGGGTGATTTGACCGGAAAGGTCGACGGCGTTCCGATCCAGGTTTTCTGTGCGGACACGATGTGGAGTTTGGTAAACTGTGGCCCCGTCATGGACGACAAAGGGGCCGACATTCTGAGTTGCCTCTTAATTAGGTTTTGCGGTTGCGTTTAAAAACAAATCTGCGTCACGGGTAAAAACTTTTCAGATTCAATAGTAAGTGGCTAAATGAATGTGCGAGAAGCAGAACACCGAGTGGGCCCAAACTCAGATCAGAAGAAAAAAGGACAAATACCTTTGTAGATATTCATCCGAACTGTGATAGAAATGACACAGTATTTTGTAAAAAATATGCTTATTTGCTTTTCTCGTCATCTTTCATTCTTTTTTTGTTCTGCACAAAAATATGCGCTTGGTACGCCGGCAGTTGGCGAGGCCAACGCTCTCCCCTCGTTTCCAGGCATTACGCTAAGCTACGCCAACCAGCCTTGCCACCAGGGGATTCATAACGTACTGCACCGACATGACAGTGGTATAATCAAAAAGACAAACATTCCCTTAACGTTACACTTTGTATTTGCACGGCTACTGTTACTACACATTCGCCTTCGAGCTCTTGCTCTTTGTGTGTTCAACAACAAATTCATCTTCTAATCTTCAGTCGGTGACAGTCGAGGTCACGTGACGCCGTTTGTCAGACTTGAAAAAATTGGGTCGAAATTTTTCCGAACATCCCGTGGCGTCTGGGTTTACAGTCGGGGCCCTGCTCCATCCGTCGGCGGCTACACGCCGTTCTCCAACACGTCAGACATCATCATGCACTGTACTTTTGTTTTTGCAAGTAAAGTGCAAGCCATTCGTCACCCTTCATTTTGAGTGCTGCACTTTCTTTGGTTTTTGTGTTTCCGTACGCCCAGGCGACGCCATGCGATCTACACGGACAACGATATATCGACGCATAACTGAAAATACTACTACCCGTCTGCTGCCACCTTCTCTCAAAGTGACGGAAAACTGCTGCTGCGTATCGAGGCCGCGACGGTACGTGCTACGGATTCAGCCGGAGACCTTTCGCCGCAGGGCTCAGATGTTTTGTGGAAGACCGGACAGAGCATTCATATCGGGAGTTAGAGGAGTAAGAATATACCCACACATACATCCAGACGTCGTGGGGATACATGGCGCAGGACGACGGCGCAAAAGAAAAGCCAAGAGTTTTGAAGTGAGGCCGTGTTCGCAGATCCGAAGACTCCTCAGACTAGTCGACAGCGTTACTACAGAGCGCCGGAAGTTCTTTTTGGTCCATTTTGTTGGCGCGTGTGCGCTGAACGCCACAGACACCGGCTGTTACAATCTTGTTGTTGAGTACGTGACGAGTAGAAATGGAAAGTTTCCACCGCCGCAGCTGAGCAGAAAACGCCGCAGACGTAAGAAATCGCCGACGCAACAGCGACCACATCCCTGCGACGCTCAGCCTGACCGGAGCCTGCACGTGTGGTCAGGTTGAGATTGCAGGATGCGCGGTTGTTATAGAAAGTACCCGGCGTTCAAGTGATATCTGCTACCAGGCGCAGAGCCACAGCTTCTTGCGTTTTAGCGCGGCAGCGGCGACCACGGAAACGCGGCGCGCTCGCGCTGCGTTCACGGTTCACACCGGGCGCAAAGGACATTTCGCCGAGAGGATCTCAGCGCTAATTGGCGTTCGCGAAATCGCGTCGCACCAATATTTTCGCAAAAAGATTTCCTGTGACGCAAGTGCGAAACAGAACCTTTTCAATCCCATTGGCCGCCGGGGGCCAATCGGATTCATGCGCTTCAGAGTCGCTGCTGTTGAAGACAAATCAGTTCCGGCTAGCGAGTGCGAGAAGTTGATCGTAGTCGATCAGTTTCAATTATTTGATGGAACATATTGTTAGGAACAAGAAAGCCTCAAAGTTACATAGAAAATGGCAGAATTTTATCTTGGTTTTTTTTCTCTCCCCTGAATATTTTCAATTGCTACTTACTTGGGTAGCATCTCCTACCTGGCTAGGTAGAAGGATAATTATAGTTTATTACAACTTGGGTTGTATATTCAATAACTTTGACTGTCCTTTCATATGGATTACAATAATAATGCTGAGCGGCTTGTTTTTTGTCGCCATGTGTGACCTTTTTTGGCGACGTTGCCACGTTGCAATTGACTTGGCGAGTACAATGTAATTATTGAAAGAACTATGGAAAAAAAAAAAACAACAGCTTGTGATTAATGAGCACTTTCATAATTTTGCAATATATATCGAGGCGTTGTTGTTTTGTACTATAACATGAGAGTCAGAAACAGAAACCCATCACGTGTGTGACGTGTTCAAGCAGAAAACGGCTTCAAGGTTCCAGGGAAGCGCACGACTTGTAGGGTGTTGACAATCGGTTTCCAGCATTTTGAACGTTTCACATGTCCAGAGCAGAATGTCTGCTGCGTCTGAAAGGCGAAAAAAGAAGAAGTGAAGACCTCACGCCGGTGCGTAAACATCAGGAACAGGCATGAGAGCTCCACCTCGAGGTGTGGCGGCGTCCAGCCCGGACCTTCTGGATTCAACCCACTTCCAAAAGTGACACACGCACACAAAACCGTCGCCATCAACAAGTTTCACAAAGTCCGTCGTCCGCATCGAGCGCAGAGTTCAGGAATCCCGTCCCCGTCGTTCCCACATCCAGTTAAAAATGCTGTACCAGCTTAGGGTACGAACCTCCCGCTGAGAGTAACAAGAGAGCAAATATCTTGCCATTTATATTATATAATAAATAATAAAACTTTGTTCATATATTTTGAATATGTTAAAAAAAAACAACGTTTTGCCCCAACAAAAAACAAAAGGGAGGCAAAACCGCTGGATAGAGAAGCAGCAGCAGAGCTGATTATAAAAAGGAATACATGGAGTATATATATATATATATATATATATATATAGCCCAATTTTCTCGAGTATTTGAATACAATCCGTCTCAGGGGGGTGTTTTAGCGAGCCAGCCTGTCAGGAGGACGCACAAGCAGGTTTATGTTTCACCTGAGGAGGAGAACGAGTTACGCCGGAGCTGCCGGTGCTTCACATGTACAGCCTCCAGTCACTCCAGAAGGTTTCCAGAGCCACTCCCCTCGTCCTCCAGCTGTCGTCCCCCCCCCCCCCCCGCCATAAAAATGTCTTTCCGCCTGCAGAGCGACGCCATAAGAGGCGGAGGCCTCAGATGGTAACGTGAAAGGAGCCCCAGCTGTCGTCTTTGCCGCCACTGCCGCCGCCGCCGCCGCGTCCGTTCTTGGTCGCCGCGCCGTCCCCGGCCTCCCCGTCCGGCTGGTCCCCGGTGGGCGTGGCGCCGGGCTCCGGGTAGTACTCGTCGTCCTCGTCGAAGAAGCCGTTCTCCATCATGCCGAGGCCGGAGGCGGTGCTCAGGTCCTGGCAGCTGCCCTTGTACTCCTGGATGGACTCGTGCAGGGACCACAGCTGGCACAGCAGGGACATGTCCTGCTGACGCAAACCCACCTGCAGCGGGGCGGACGCAGAGATCCTGATTAGTACACCTCACATTTATCATTAGCTAATGACATTTTGTGTTTGCTGGTTGCAAACTGCTGCTTTATTTCTGTCCCCAAAGGAAAAACACAAAACTCGTCCATTGTCCCAAATTGTTCGGTCTATAAAGTAGAGAAGAATATCCATCGCAATTCCCCAAGGTTACACAAACATTTCGTTCTGAAAAGCAGGCAATCCTCTCAAGCTGTACGTTTTTCGCTCGACAGTTGACTGAACGCCTGACGCGCGATCAGAATCACAGATTCTTTTTTTCTGCCGATCGAGAGCAGATTTATTATCACGTGAATCGCTCCGGCTCGAACAGGCGACCACGTTGAGACATGATCAATCGCAAAACGAGTACTTTGACAAAAGAAAAAGGACATTATCTGACAAATGTGAGGATTTGCTGCATTTCTATTCTTTAAGGGGAAAAAAACATCTTTGAAAAATGAAGATCTTTGAATTGATAGGACATTTTATTGACTTAAATAAAAATATTTAGCTGTAGCCCAACCTGATATGGATGAGATTAGAGCTTTAGTAATCGACTACTAAATAATCTATTAATCAGTTCAAGTAGTTTTTATTGGGGGGAAAAAGTCAAAATCCTCTGATTTCAGCTTCTTAAATATGAATATTTTCTGGTTTCTCTGCTCCTCTGTGTCAGTGAACTGAATATCTTCGGTGTGTGGACCAAACAAAACATGATCTTGGTGGTTTTTGGGACTTTCCATGGACCAGACAACTACTAGATTGAATCGATAATGAAAATAACGGTCAGCTGCCTGCATACCACTCCGCTGACGGTGCAGTCTGGACCGACGGTCGCTGCATTGTCTAAATTGCAGAGGGGCAGACAAGTCCGAGAGGGCGAGTTCCAACAGCTGCGCTGCGGAAAAAACATCAACAGCACTGAGCCCGGAGGTGCGGACCTGAGGGCCTGTCACCGAAATATCCACACAACAAAAGGGGAGTTTGACATTCAACTGGTCCAAAAACTCAGCAGCTCGGCGTCTCGCCGGTTTTCATAGACGACGTCACACTACCCCAGTTTGAGCTCCACGTCCATGTGAGAAATTGATTTTTACAATTTTCACCAATGACTTTCAAAGCAGAGGCTTGGTCTCGCTCCGAGCTACACGAATGAAACGCCGACCCCCCCGCGAGCCGGCTGGCGGCCTCAAGACCCTCAGGTGGGTCTTTACTAGTTGTTCCAAGGTCGTGGCTCAGATCTAAAGGTCGACCGAGCTTTCTCCATCAGGGCAAGTCATGTTGTGTGAGTTGCTGTCGTGTTGTGTGAGTTGCTGTCGTGTTGTGTGAGTTGCTGTCGTGTTGTGTGAGTTGCTGTCGTATTGTGTGAGTTGCTGTCGTGTAAGTTGCTGTCGTGTTGTGTGAGTTGCTGTTGTGTTGTTTGAGTTGCTGTCGTGTAAGTTGCTGTCGTGTTGTGTGAGTTGCTGTTGTGTTGTGTGAGTTGCTGTCGTGAAAGTTCCTGTTGTGTTGTGTGAGTTGCTGTCGTGTAAGTTGCTGTCATGTTGTGTGAGTTGCTGTCATGTCGTGAGTTGCTGTCATGTCGTGTGAGTTGCTGTCGTGTTGTGTGAGTTGCTGTCGTGTTGTGTGAGTTGCTGTCGTGTTGTGTGAGTTGCTGTCGTGTAAGTTGCTGTCGTGTTGTGTGAGTTGCTGTCGTATTGTGTGAGTTGCTGTCGTGTAAGTTGCTGTCGTGTTGTGTGAGTTGCTGTTGTGTTGTTTGAGTTGCTGTCGTGTAAGTTGCTGTCGTGTTGTGTGAGTTGCTGTTGTGTTGTGTGAGTTGCTGTCGTGAAAGTTGCTGTTGTGTTGTGTGAGTTGCTGTCGTGTAAGTTGCTGTCATGTTGTGTGAGTTGCTGTCATGTCGTGAGTTGCTGTCATGTCGTGTGAGTTGCTGTCGGATAAGTTGCTGTCGTGTTGTGCGAGTTGCCGTCGTGTTGTGCGAGTTGCCGTCGTGTTGTGCGAGTTGCCGTCGTGTTGTGCGAGTTGCGTGAGTTGCCGTCGTGTTGTGAGTTGCTGTTGTGATTTGCACTTCAGGGCCACTGTAGATGAGGCTTGCAGAGTCAGCCTTATCTTCTTTTAAGTCACTTTTAAAAACCCATTTCTATAGACTTGCTTTTATGTGATGTCGTCTTTTAATATCTTTTTTTTTATATATATACAGATATGTGACCTGAAAAACTGTATTATTGTTGGAAAAGCTGATTTTAATTGTCTGTGATTTGTATGTTTTTGTTGGTGAAAGCGCTTTGTGAAGCTGCTTCTGAAAGGTGCTATATAAATGAAATTATTATTATTATTAATATTATAATTTGAGTTCCAGAAAACAGTTTTACCTTCTTTTTTCTTTTTTAAATTTAAATTTCTGGAAAGGAGTAAAACAGGATGTTGTTATGGTTTGTTTTGTGTCCGAGAGCCATTGAAGAGGTTTACCATAATAAAGAGGTCTGGTTCATATGAAAATCACTGCTGCTGCTGATGTTTCAAATAAAAGCAAATAATATATCAAATAAAAAAACATCTGAAAGTACAAAAGGTATTAGACCGAGCTTAGTATCTAATCAGGCTTAGTTTGCCTCCATCTGAAGAAAGCAAAGGCCTTTTTCCCCCTGATGCTGTTTCCTCTTCCTGCCAGACAAACATTGACTTCTAATCCTACAAGGATTTTGCAAACAAACTTTGCCCACCAAGGCAGCATGTGAACTAATATTGTCTAATAACTGTTGTGAACATGTAATACTTTAAAGGGAATAGTAGGATATTGATAATACTGATAAAAATGCATAAAGTGCTGCTGTTTTTTGGGGGGGTGCGTTCGATTTTTAACACTGTACGTGGGCTGTAGGAAGAAGCCAGATCCAAAAGTGAAAATGTGTATTTTTTATTAATTTAATACGGTGCATGGCTTATGGTTTGTACGCCGAATTCACCAGAGGGGTTTATTAATTTATACTATGCAGAAAATTGTGCAATCAGAGGCGGGTAACTTTGTCTCACAACGAGACAACTTCAAAATACCGCGATTTCTGAAGGGAGCCTGGGGATTGACGCGACAACAAAAAAAAAAAAAAAAAAAAAAGGGACTTTCTCGTCGACACACAGAACCGAACACTCCCCTGGAAAAAAAAAAATACATAATCAAAATCGAAGGTCCAATCTTACCATCTCCTTCCGCAGCAGCGCCAGCGCGGCGTCGAGGTTGGCCGGCCTGCTCGCCAGCAGCGTGTCGGCGTGGCTGCGGCCGCGGCTCAGGTCGTCCTGGATCATCGTCTTCTTCACGTACATCCGCTCCATGTCGCGCCACGAGCCGCCGCTCGAGTTCAGCAAGCCGCTCAGGCTCTTGGGCAGCGGCGGCAGCCCCTCGATGCAGGCCGCCCCCCCCGGGGCGCCGTTCGTCGACTTGCCGTTCATCGTCGTCGTCGTAGTCCCCGCCCCCCCCCCGCCACCAACCCGCCGTGTGCTGCCGGTTCGGTGTTGAGGTTGAACTGCTCCTGTTTCACGAGTCCGTCAATAGTCACCACGGACGCCGAGGACGAGCAACCGTGTCCCCGCAGCAGACAGACCGCCGAGCAGCAACGAGCCTGGTTCTCTCCCCTCCGCCCGCGGGCAAGCGGCGCCACGTCGAGTTGGCCGCCGAGGGCACGTATCGGGTTTCCGGTACGGTCACCAGAATAAAAGCGCACCCGGTGAAAAGCGCTGTGGAAAACCTCTCTCAGATCGTCTGCAACAGGTCTGCTGTCTGTCCCCAGAGTGACCAGTGTTGCACTCGAGTCACCGAGTCCGAGTCGGGTCTCGAGCCCCCAGTGTTCGAGCCCGAGTCCGAGTCACCAAAGGCAAGTTTGAGTCCAGTCCGAGTAGAGTCATCCTTTACCTCATTTCGAGTCCGAGTCGAGTCTCGAGCCCCCAGTGTTCGAGCCCGAGTCCGAGTCACCAAAGGCAAGTTTGAGTCCAGTCCGAGTAGAGTCATCCTTTACCTCAGTTCGAGTCTCGAGTCCCCAGTGTTCGAGCCCGGGTCCAAGTCCGAGTCACCACAGGGAAGTTTGAGTCCAGTCCGAGTCGAGTCATCCTTTACCTCATTTCGAGTCCGAGTCGAGTCTCGAGCCCCCAGTGTTCGAGTCCAAGTCCGAGTCACCAGAGGCAAGTTTGAGTCCAAGTCCGAACCGAGGAAAAGCTTTTTACTCAGCCTTTATTTTGAAGCTCAACTTCCGGTCACGTTAGGATCAACTGTCGTGAAATTGACACTGTGGATTGTGGCTGAGCAGTGAAATCCGCTTCCTGTCGTTTTAACAGTGGCTGCTGGGCGTCTCCCTGACAACACAGGCAGGAAAAGTGACTTTCTCTCTTGTTTTTATTCTTTAATCTTATTTATTCATGTGTCTTATCATATTTTTTTTTTATTTATCATTACACAATGTTATTTGAACACCGGAACAGTCTGAAAATAAATATAATCAATTTTACAAACAGAGACAAGAGTTGAGCCAAGATAACTAACACATTTTAAAAATGAGATATTAGATAATGAAATTCCATTCTTGATTAAATCACATTGAAGTACATAATGGAACCAGAAACTTGACATACTTCAATTCAATTAAACCTTAAATGAATAACTAGTCTCACAAACTTTACAAATATCATCAACATTAAGAATGTTTTAGTTGCTGTTGGTAATAATTGAAGAAACGAGGGAGAATCTCAATTTCTGATCTCTTAAACGGATTAATCTCCTCCTCCTCTGTATATCCCGTTCTGTCGCCAGTAATTCAGATAGTCATTTAGCCCTAATAAATTAATCTCATCTGGATTATAGCCCCGCTGAAATGAACAGTCAGTACTTTCTAGCATTAAACGGATGGTCTGCCTGTTGGTTAACTGCGAGGGTCGTGTTCATGTGATTTCCGACAATAGAACAATTTGATGGACAGAAAGACTTTACCCACATGACACGTGCAGACAGAGGGTTTGAGGTCATGATAGGAGTGATTGTGTGTGTGTGTGTGTGTGTGTGTGTGTGTGTGTGTGTGTGTGTGTGTGTGTGTGTGTGTACGAACGAGACAATGGTTTGATTATAAAGGACAGATGGTGGGCTTCACTTCCCGGCCTCCCCCAGCCTGCAGCCACGACAATAACACGACAATAACCATGAAAGCAGCAGACAAAAGCATCTCACACACACACACACACTTTATATAGAGAGAAAGTCAGGCAGATGGATGGAGCCTGAAGCTTGCTTTTCCTTATCGCTTTGCTTAAATAAATAACATCTGACTCATTTCCCTCTGACACTAAACACTACGAATTCTTGCCACAAACTTCTTAAACTTGCGCAACTATTGAAAGATGCAGTGCAGTTTCGATATGACTATTGTCATAAGCATTATTTCACCTGCCCTGACTCTTTGACAGCCCGAGTGAATAATGATTTGATGATGATATATTTTGTGTTGGTTGAAAAAGACGCAGGGGTTGTCACACAAAAGATTTGCAAGTGTTTCACTTCCAGACCTGTCAGATTATGAATATGGAAATTAGATTATTGTAAAGTAAAGTGAGGGAAACTAATAATTGTAAGTTGCATCTTTATAAAGTTTTGCATGGAGACCCTATAACCCATTGATGTTGAACAACGTCAACGATAATCAACAAGTCGACCGCTCGGTCTGAAGTCGTGAACTGATTTTGACTGGTTTCATATCAGCCTGTATCGACATACTGTACGTTACATTTCGACCCGGGGAAAACACCAAATCCCCTCCGCCCGCTCCAGCTCTTCAGATAATTGGCCCTCAGCTAACAGTGCACATCTGCACAGTTTAAAGAGACGGTTCCAAAGGGCAATCCGCTTTGTCCGTAGGGGGTTTCATACGAGCAGGAGGACCCCCGGCTCTATAAGCTTTCATCGCCGCCGCAGCCGCCGCCTCCTTTATCATTATCATCACTGCCGCCTGCGATCAAAGGATCAGGCGTATGATGGGGCCCCCCTGGGGAGTGGGGCCGCGCGTGACCATGGCGGAGTCGGGCGTTAATCTGCGTTGCGGCAAAGCACAACGAGATGGCGTCACCCAGCGTGGGCCGGCTAATAATGGTCCCGAGCAAGATATCCGCTTATGCCCCAGCTGGAGACGCGACATCCCGCCCAGAGGCCAAATGGAATTGCAGTAAACACACATGCAGACACGAAGGTCGCCCCGCCGATCACGCATTGTTCACTTTGTCTGTCGTCGTCTTGTTACTTTCTTTCCATTTCTCTAAGTCCCCTTCATGTATATTGTACCTGAAAAGATACAAGAGGCCAACCGTTGTTAAAATGTGTATGCGGATAAACAGAATATTTGCAATTTGCTGACTCAGAAGTGATGACTCGCTGCTTTTCTCAATGTCCTATCACTTTTATTTAATATATTTGGGTTTTATGGCTGTTCAGAAAAAAAGCGCCCAAAATTATTACGAAAAATGAACCGATTAATTGATACGGACAACAATCGTTGTGGTGCAACTGTGGCACTATACTTGCTTGCATTTTACATTTTGGTCATTTTCTAATATTAATAAATTATTGGAGGTTTTCCGCCACAGCGTAAAGCGTTGGTGAAGTCACTCGCTGAACATTACCTTGTGGTTTTTGTACATTTTTTTATCATCGTTGCAATTATTTTGAGGAGGAACGATCAAGCAAAAAGTGCCTTAAAAACCTACATCACCAATATTCATGTTGAATATTATATATATATATATATATATATATATGTAATGTAAGAGTATGTGTAAATACACATTTTAAAGGATTTTGTAGTGGGCTGCCTTCTGAATTGAAATGCAATGATTTAATATCACACTGACTAATATATATATATATTTTTAAACAATGTTGGCATATGATTGTTGCACGGAAAGAACCTTGACTAACAACACAGGTGTGTTTCCGGTCCCGTCTGACTGCGCCGACAACCGACAGAACGCCATCGCATTGAACTTGGGGCTTGTCTGGGATGTGACATTGTCAAAGAGAGACAATGGGGGTCTGAAAGGAAGGAGGGAGGTTTGTTTGTGCGTGTGTGCGTGTGTTCGGAGGAGGAGGTCGGCTTCCTATAGTGCGTCAGAGTATACGCAGCGGGTCAGGAACGAGGAGTGGCTGGTATGGAACAGCTGCTGCGGGGGGCCTCCGGAGGGGATGAGGATGGATGACAGCTTCCTCCCTGAGTGAAAACAGGAACGGGGGGGGTCAATTTGAGTTATGGTGATCGAAGTGGGGCAGCGGGTTGATACTGTTTCAGGTTATAAAAATACATGGCATCATGTCATTTGAACAGTAGGAGGAGAAACTATTGGAGCTCACAGTCAGAAATAGGACTTGTTGCATTCAAGTACATTATGTTGCGTTCAAGTGCTCCCCGTGAGCTGTTACTTCCCGAGTGCAGAGCAAAATACAACCCGTAAAGGAAATGTCTGTTCATTATTCATTATAATGTCACATCTCAGACATCTGAGATACTCCGCGCTTCCTCTCCCAGATGAGTTCATCACACGACAGGGTGACGCATCATGTGCGGCCAGATGGTGATGAAAGATGTGTGCAGCAGCAGCAGCAGCAGCAGACGGTGGTTCATTGAAACGGGATGGGTGTATCGCGACATGCTTTGTCACACTGCCCCCGGCCTCGCTGCGGCGACAGGAGGGCGTAGTCCTGATCAGCAGCTGGCCTCACGCTGTCTGACCTCTGACCCTCTCCCTCTCTCTCTACTCGCCCACCAGCTCTGGTACGCCCACAATCTGTCTGCCCTCCTCTCCCTCTCTCCGACACGCCCCCCTTTCCTTTCACTACGGTGTCAGCGTGGTGTCATTCCTGCAAAAGACAAAAAGCACACAAAAAAAACTACTGCTGTGAATATTTAGTGTGTGACGATGCGTTGTGGTCAAATATTCATATTATTATTACACTCAAGTTTGACTTTTTTTTTATCATTAGGTGCGAAGATTGGTGGTCAGACGAAGGCAGAGAAAATATTCAGGTGAATTGATCGATAGAAAAACTTTTTATTTGGCGACATATCCTGAACATATTTAGCAACTTCCTTTAAAACAAACACAACATATAAAAGAACACACACACACACACATATAAAATTCAAATGCTTTCGCAGTGAAATTGGCATTTTACAGTCTAAAAGTCAACAAAGGCATTCAAACCACCCGGAAAAGTTCTATTTTAGACCCGACTGACGGGGAACGTCCGTAAGATCAGCGGACGACACTCTCGCAGCAGCCGACCCTGCAGACGGGTGCGGTGTCGACGCCAGGACGAGTAGAAATAAACAGCGAGCGAGTGTGAAATCTGATCCACCGCCGGTCCGCAGGCGTCTCCTGCCGTCTGAAGGGAACGTCGGACCCCAACATAACCTTTCTCTGCACGTAACACGGCACACCCGGTCAAGTTTCACGTCGTACTGATCAAATCATGGCGGATATTGTCCAGTGTGTGGATCCATGCAGCTTGAAGTGAATGATTGGATAGATTTGACCCCCTTTCCCGATCAATAGGATGGAAGGTAATATGAGAAGATGTCATATTCAGTGTTTCTGTTTCTGGTAAAAAAAACTTTAAAAAAAACTTTTACCAGACGACAAACTGAATTTACTGGTATTTTTGTTAGTTTAGTTTTGCCTGATACAAAAATGAAAACTCAGTGAACTCACATCATCTGTTAAAACCCTGGCGTTCTGTCAGACAGGCACTCGTGACAGAAGAATTATTATCACTGCAAAAAGGTAAAACCTCTTCGAAAATCAGTCCAATCTGGAAGTAAAAACCGGAACATAAAAGTGATGTAATATCAGCATGCAGCCGATATCAACACGGCAAATTCCCTGAAACTTCTCCTGGCTTTTTTTGTTATTGCAACACCCCTTCAGTCTTGTCCTCCTTTATATTCCCCTCTATTCAGGAGATGCAGGAATCGAGATGCTCGTTGATCTTGGACTCCTGCACCTTTGCTTGGCACACGGGACAGCTGACCATGAGTGACGAAGAGGAAGAGGAGGACGCAGGAACGCTGAGAGACGATGCAGTAAAGGACGAGGAGGAGGAGGAGGAGGTGGCGGTGGCAGTTCTTTGCCGCACTGCAGGTGATTTTGTATTTGTCGATTCCCTCGATGCCGCTGAATCGGCGCCTTGTGTTTTTTGGAAGAAGTCGAAGATGCCGCCCTGCCGCGGCCTCGAGGTCGGACCCCCTGATTCACCCTCGGTGTTGGAATAGTTGAAATACTTTGACTGCTCCGGTTGATCCTGAACGCCTTCGTTAGGAACTACAGGCTTAGACGAAGAACTTAAAGACGTCGAGGCAGAGGAGGCGCTCACGACGCTCCTTGGTGATGTCAGCCAACCTCTGTTAGCGTCTTTGTCCGAGGAGGATTGACCGTCCGATTTGCCGACGCCCGTGTCGTTGAACAAGTCTCTGATGGTCCTTTGCTTTGTTTTCTCCGCTCCCCGGCCACTGCCGCTGCTACCGTTGGGTTTGGGGATTCGAACCGGCGACCCGTTGACGTTGACGAACACCCTCGTGTTACTGACGGACCTCTTCGTGGGCGGCCTCGGCCCCGCGGGGGCTGCTGGCCTGGCGGAGGGGAAGCCCCTGGAGGGAACAGGAGGGGTGATCGCCGGGAATGACGGCGGCGTGCGTTTCTTAGGAGGGGAGATTGAACTGGGCGACGGAGTTTTCTCAACAGGCACCGTAGGTCTGCGAGACGGGGACGAAGACGTGGCGGACAGTGACGACCCTCCGAGCAGGAAGCCTTTGCCGCTAAATGGGATAATATTCCTGATGTCCTGTGATCCAGTACCTGAGAGAGAAGAAAGAGTGCAAATCAGAGTCGAGCAACATGTCTGTGCAAAATAAATGATTCCAATACAATGCAATTGAATGTTCCATAACAGTACAGCGACTTTAAAACATGCATTGACGTCCACACTTTTCCTGAAATTTTCCAGGGAACAAAAATGTTATTCCGGACATTTTCTGGAACTTTTCCTTCCAGGAATCGCGTCTGATCTCCTGCTTCGTTCTTCTAGCCCTGGCGTTGCCAGACTAATACTACAACTTCATTCACACACAGGACGTCCAGGCCTTTTACCTGCAGTTGTACTTGAGGGTTTTCCGTTAGTCGTACTCGAAGCTTTGCCGATTCCCGAGGCCTCCTTACTCGCGGCCTTCCCCTCCTTTTTACCGCCCTTCTTCTTGCCGTATCCTTCAGGCTCCTTCACCTTGGTGTAGGTCCCGCCGCACGTCCTCTGGTGGTCTCCCCACCAAGGGTCCTGGGAGGACGGAGCCCGGTTCATGGCCCTCTTCACGTAGCCGAAGTAGGGCTTGCGGCTCTGGCAGGGCCCGTCGCATCGCCACCAGTGCTGCCGGTACACGTCCACCTCGTCGTGGAAGCTGTGGTAGACCTGACGAGAGAGGCGTCTCACACGTTTATTATCTTATTGGTTATGTCACAGCGCGATCGATAAAAAAAGACGTTTGGCAAAATGAGCAAAATGAGATGTGTGCGTACAGAAATCTTCGTTCCGGTGGCCTTGTTGATGCGGTTCATGTGGTTGCAGAACTCGGGCCCGTGACCGTCTCTGTCCCGGTTGTTCTGGGTCACGAACAGGAGGGCGTGGATCATTTCGTGGAGGAGAGTCTGGAGGAAAAAAACAAAAAAAATCATCTGTAAACATCTGTCTGCAGGACAAATGTCCCCTGACATTAGGAGGAAAGGTTGCTGTCGTATAGAATAACTATTTTGGATCAATCTTATAATATAATAATATATATATATAATATGATTCTTAACCTGCTTATGTTTCCTGAACGTTGTTATTTACACTTTAATCCTGCTATATGTGAACTTACTATATATATATATTTCAAGCTTCACAATAAACTGTTTCACTGGTATAACAATGTATGAAGTGTTGTGCGTTTTTTTCAGTGTTTCCTGGGGGCGGTTACAGTTAAAAAAGATCGTTCTGGAGGAATCTGATTGAGAGGAATTGGACGAACTCGTCACCTCACCTCAACCAGGTCTTTTCTAGGTCTCAGCTTCAGCAGCGGTTCACTGAGTCGGATGGAACACAGTCCACCTCGGCCTTCGTAAGAGCACACGCCAGCACAACTGGGGGAGAAAAAGGACAAGAGGCCTTAAATACAGCACAAACAGCCCTTTCTTAAGATTTTCACTGGAAAATTGACACATCGGCAGCACAGATTTATTAGGTTACAACTAAGTAAGTACTTTGAGATTGGTTTAAGCAATAAGTGCTCTATAAATGATATTTATTATTATTATTATTATAAGTAACTCGTACAACCCCAATTAGAAATCACTGAACTGTCCCTTTAAGGACATGTTAAAAGGTAAAAATATGTTTCAGGGCATTTCAACAAAATTTTGTATTAAGAGTTTGTGTTATTCTAAATTGTGTAAATTTTGACACTGTTTTTTCTCTTTCAGTTTTGTTTTACTGCAGACAAATATCGGTAACCGGTCTCTTAGATGAGTAATAATCGGTATCGGTATCGGCCCGGGACAAAATAAACATATCGGTCGACCCCCTAGTTAAAACTCGCCGACACTCAAACCAGACTCCATAGACAAATCCGCCAATTTAACGTCATTCCGCCTCCGGCCTGACTTTCGCTCACGCCAGGGCCACTGCGACACGCCTCGCCACACCGCGGGGACTCACAGCGTCATTCGGGGGCTCCACTTCACCTCCACGCCGCACAGTTTCCCCCAGAAGAACATGTCGTTGAACTGCAGGAACATGCCCCGGACGTCGGGGCTCGGGTCCAGCGTCTCCCACGACGCGTCCACGATGGACAGCGGCCTCTCGGGCGGCCTCCGGTGGGGGACCACGTCCACGTCGCCGCCGTCGTCCAACTTCCGCTTCTTGCTGTTCTGTCCGAGCTCGTCGTCGCCGACACGGTTCGACGTGAACGGCGACGACGTCTCGCTGTCGAACTGCTCCTGCAGCCGGATGGCGAGGAGGAAATCCTCATCCATTGCGAGGCCAAGAATGAAAACGAGGCGACGGAATGAACCTCAAGTTGAACAACCTTCTGTAAAAATACACATCCTGTTAAAAAATATGAGTTAATTCATATTCAGTGTCATAATTTCACCGAATAACGCATCGAAGTTTCACGTCGGACGACGCTTTTGCTGACACCCGCCAACAGTCCATCTCTTCCACTGATCGCAACACAGCCCGTTTCCGTTTAGGATTTCAAAATAAAACTTCTTTAAAAAAAAAAAAGCGTTCAGTGTAAAATCATATATTGTCTTGTACTTTGATTTCTTCTTATTGGCTTGAAGTGGTTAATATCACTTCTTCGTCATTTTTAAAATGTATATTTTTTACACAATTAATGTATAAGTGATAGATTTCCTGTGGCATACAAACGCTTTGTTACCCGCTGCGACCCTATGCTCTTGTTGTGAAATTTGAAAGGTTAGTTTCCGCGGTAACTTTGAATTGTTCTCGCAAACTTGACGAAACTGTTTACGTTGTTTGAAAATAAGCGCAATGCACGCTGGGCTATGTAGTCTTCTCTCATTTTAAATCGTTGGCCAATAAAAATTGTACCCATGGTTTTTCTGTTGTCGTTTATTGAGAAAAAAAATCCATGAAAATGATCAACAAATTCAAAATTTTTTAGTTTATATTACAAAGTTTCTTATTGAATACAAATATTATATTGTATAATTAAAAAGTAAAATAATAATAATATCGTTTTTTTAGCTATTTGTTGACCATCTCTTTTTCCGCCCTGAATCACGTGACGCTTCAGGGCGTCAACCTGGTCACAGCTTCCTGTTTAGGATCGCAAGCGGATATGAGCCGAGGAGCGTCTGAAAACTCTTCTCCTCCGCACATTTATCCCTCATTCGTCAACGTTTCTTCTCGACAAGCGAACGAAGAACACACGACGGAACAATGTCGGAGACGGGAAGCCGACTGCGGAAGCTGCTCGAGTCGCCCAACTTCGAGCCGCAGAACTACGTGAAGCAGCTGTCGCAGCTGTCGGACGGCGACCGCGACCTGCAGGAGCACCGTCAGAAGGTCCAGAGCCTGGCCGACGAGACGGCGCAGAACCTGAAGAAGAACGTCTACAAGAACTACCGGCAGTTCATCGAGACGGCCAAGGAGATCTCGTACCTGGAGAGCGAGATGTACCAGCTGAGCCACATCCTGACGGAGCAGAAGAGCATCATGGAGAGCATCACGCAGGCGCTGCTGTCCACCGACAAGGACGAGACCTCCAAGGAGATGCAGGCCGCCTTCCCCAAGGAGACGGAGGAGCTGAAGCAGCGGACGCTCACCTCGCTGCTGGAGAAGGTGGAGGGCGGCAAGAACATCATGGACACCCCGGGCAGGCACCTGGTCTACAACGGGGACCTCGTGGAGTTCGACGTGGACAACATGTCGCCCGTCCAGAAGGTGCACGCCTTCCTCATGAACGACTGCCTGCTGATCGCCACCTGGCTGCCCAACCGCCGCGGCGCCGTCAAGTACAAGTACAACGCGCTGTACGAGCTGGACAGCTTCGCCGTGGTCAACGTGAAGGACAACGCCCCCATGAAGGACATGTTCAAGATCCTCATGTTCCCCGACAGCCGCATCTTCCAGGCGGAGAACAGCAAGATCAAGAAGGAGTGGCTGGAGATCCTGGACGAGACCAAGAAGAACAAGGCCACCAAGGACCGGCACTCCAAGGAGGAGGTGGCGCCCGCCCCGCCCGCGAGGGCCGAGGTGTCCACCAACCCCTTCGAGCAGGACGACGACGACGGCGGCGACGACGACGACGACAACGAGGGCCCGGCGGACGCCGAGGAGCGCGTGGACCTCAGCCTGGAGTGGATCCAGGAGCTGCCCGAGGACCTGGACGTGTGCATCGCCCAGAGGGACTTCGAGGGCGCCGTGGACCTGCTGGACAAGCTCAACGAGTACCTCAAGGAGCTGCCGGTCACGCAGCGGGTGAAGGCGCTCCGGGCAACGGTGGAGGAGCGCGTGCGGCAGCTGACGGAGGTGCTGGTGTTCGAGTTGTCCCCGGATCGGTCGCTCCGCGGAGGACCTAAGGCCACCAGGCGGGCTGTGTCGCAGCTCATCAGACTAGGTCCTTTGCTGCACCTCACACAGCATAAATCCTTTGCACAGTTCGGTGTGGGGGCTCCTCAGCCAATCCACTGAACCCTAAATTTGCACTGAATTTCTGCGTGTTTTTGCAGGTCAGTCCACGAAGGCCTGCGAGCTGTTCCTGAAGAACCGCGCCGCCGCCGTCCAGACGGCCATACGGCAGCTCCGCATCGAGGGCGCCACGCTGCTCTACATCCACAAGCTCTGCAACATCTTCTTCACCAGCCTGCTGGAGACGGCCAAGGAGTTCGAGATGGACTTTGCGGGGAACACGGGCTGCTACTCGGCCTTCGTGGTCTGGTCCAAGTCGACCATGAGGATGTTCGTGGACGCCTTCAGCAAACAGGTGAGGGAGGAGCGGGCAACAGTAGATAGGAGATCAGGTCAGAATCTGTTGATGCTCGTGATGGCAAATGTGTGTTTTCACCGAGGCGAAATACAGAAGAGGTGAAATTCTCACCTATGCAATAACGTCATTGATGCGCGCGTGTGCTTTCCAGGTGTTTGACAGCAAGGAGAGCCTGTCGACGGCCGCCGAGTGCGTCAAGGTGGCCAAGGAGCACTGTCAGCAGCTGACGGAGATCGGCCTGGACCTGACCTTCAGCCTGCAGTCGCTGCTGGTCAAGGACATCAAGGCGGCGCTGCAGAGCTACAAGGACATCATCATCGAGGCCACCAAGCACCGCAACTCGGAGGAGATGTGGAGGAGGCTGAACCTCATGACCCCCGAGGCCGTGGCCAAGCTCAAGGTGCGTTGGTGTGCCTCTCACTTGAGCTGTCCCTTTTCAGTTCAAGGGGCAGGAAGCGACTTTGGAGAAAGATTGCTTGTTGTTGTTTTTCTCTTCATTGCCGCCTTTTCCTCCGCAGGACGAGATGCGCGGCTGCGGCGTGGGCAGCTTCGAGCAGTTCACCGGCGACGACTGCTGGGTGAACCTGAGCTACACGGTCGTGGCCTTCACCAAGCAGATGATGAGCTTCCTGGAGGAGGGCCTGAAGCTCTACTTCCCCGAGCTGCACATGGTGCTGCTGGAGAGCCTGCGGGAGATCATCCTGGTGGCCGTGCAGCACGTGGACTACAGCCTGCGCTGCGAGCAGGACCCCGAGAAGAAGGCCTTCATCGTGCTGAACGCCGCCTTCCTGCACGACACGGTGCTGCCCGTGGTGGAGCGGCGCTTCGAGGAGGGCGTGGGCAAGCCGGCCAAGCAGCTGCAGGACCTGAGGAAGAGCACCAGGCCGGTGCGCGTCAACCCGGAGAGCACCACGTCGATGGTGTGAGACCAGTGACAACTTCCTCCGGGACAATTTTGAAATGGAAAAAAAGAAAAAAGGTGAGAAGCTGCAATAGTGAACAAAACACACATTCTGCGAGCGGATGTCCTGTCGAGTTCAACAGCAGTTGTTTGGAGACAGCGGGACAGAAAATGACAGATGTGTCGTGGAGAACTTGGGAAAAGTGTGAAAGTGTGAAACGCTACTTTGCACCTGAATTTGTGCTGACGCTCGTACAAAAACCTAGTGATACTGATGAAACATTATCTGTATGTTAACTGTAGGGATGCACTGATACTGCGCTCTTGTACTTGTACTAATAAAACTACTGTGATACTTCAGCAGCAGATACCACTACAGCAGCATAGCGTCCTGTAGAGCAGGTCGGCGGCATGACGCGGAGGAGGAGGAGCAATGTCAGCGGTTTGTAGCAAACACACGCAAACTGTTCAAAAACAAAAAAAGCTGGTACTGAAGATCATAATATTTCATGCTATACGGCATGTGAAAGCCGCGACTCCACAAATTCCAAAGGTATATTTCTTCTTTTCAAATAGGTGCAAGTAGCTAAATCTAAGTACTTGTACTTGTACTCGGCCGGCAAAAAAAAGTGTTATCGGTGCATCCCTAGTTAATTTTTTCCATTATTCTGGCAATGTTATTTCCCCTTTAGCCACACGTGACACTATGTTTATTTAAAATTTGCAAACACAAAAAAATCTTTATGCAGTATCTGTGTATGTTAATGCCATTTCAAAATTTTTGGTTATCAGGCACTAAAAAGGATTCTAGCTCAGTAGAGGACTGATTTAAAAAGGGACGACTGAAAAGAAGATGCACTGATAACTTCTCACTGTTTTCACGGTAATAGTCAAAATCTCTAAGTTTGTGTTTGAAAGAAACACGGGAAATTTAATAAAAGACAACCGTGCACAAATTGCAACCTTTGTTTCGTTATTTGTTCAATATAATATTTACACTTCATGGAAACGCCTCGTTGATGTTCTACTGTAAATACATTTTTCATAGCAGTCATTTTGCCTTTTTAATGCAAAAGTGATTCAGCATGGACAATACCAAGACCCTGGAACAGACTCGCCTGTGTGGAGCGAGGTAACTTACATTTTTGTGATTTCATCATCAAAAGCAGGACATGTTTTGCATTTTGGCGTTTATTTGTCATGATAAAATAACAGACGTTATTTATTCTACACTTTGCCTAACAGAAAGAACGAAAAAATGAAATTAAAAGATTGGCAATTAAAAAAAAAAAAGTTCATAAGATGTGAATAATATGAAGTTGCACACAAAAATAATACACATTCATGTCAAATATTCGTAGTTTAAGAAGCGATTTGAAACACAGTAAGGATGTTGCCTGTGTGAATTTATCAGTAAGGGTAGGAATTTTCTACATCCTGACAATTTTACCAATAACGTGTCTTCAAATTATACAAAAAGAATTCATTTTATTTCTTGAACCTCATTTCATGACTATGTCGCCCTCTTGTGGCAGCTCCGAATCAGGAATGATGGTGAAGATTATGATGAATTTACAGGAAGATTTAAGGAAAACTTCCATAATCTTTTTGTGAAACATAAGTAAAATAATATGCTATGAAATATAGTGTGAAAAGATTTAATTTTAATTTTCATTTAGGCTGTCACTGTATTTATAAATAATGTATTATCAGTAAAATAAACATTATAACCGTAAAAAAAAAGGATATGGCCCTGATTTCACTTATTACGTACCTCGCACATGATCCTTTTTGTCAAATTTAGTAAAACCAATTTGGATTATGTTTATGAAACATGGAAACAAATGCTCCTCTTTCTTCGTAGGAACCGACGACGATGCAGATATTTTTAGATTCACGATGCGACACATGATTGTTCTCTCTGCTCCGCAGCTCATCTCATTATAATCCCTGATGTGATCGAGGGCTCGTGGGGGGGGAAAGCCTCGGGCGAAGTTATCTGCTTAGAGAGAGGCATGGGGGGGGGGGGGGGGGGGGGGGGGGGGGGTATGGGAGAGAACATTCACTCAGTCAACAATCCTCAGGAAAATACAGTCAATATTTAACCTGGACAGTAGATCATTTTTTGGTCAGCAAAGTTTGAGACACTGTACTAAATCTCAGCAGCTCCATCCAAGGGGAGACGGACACAGTTAATTAGCTTAGTTAGATTAGAAGATCATTTTTTCCTAAACCTGCTTCACATCGACACAGTTCTACACATTGACAGTAAGGGGGAAGCTTACATGACCTGTCAGGGGTCATTGTCTTTGCCAGATAAGTGATATGCTTTTCTTATAATATAAAGATATCTTAAAGGGTGAAGTAATCTATTATTTTTGGTGCAAAGTCATCGGAGTAAATGTACTAAGTCTTCATTTACTGTAATTTCCAGTTAATGCTTCTTTATACTTCCGCTTCTCTACATGTCAGACGTAAACGTTGCACCTTTTACTCGTTACTGGTAACTTTGCAGAAAAACTTATGGATATTTAATGCAACCGTAATCATTTGAAAAATGAAAGTTCGTATGCATATTAACGGAAAAACGATGTGTGTTTGTGTTGTTGCTCTGTCCTGTGGTACAGAAAGTCTGGCCCAATTTTTCAGCATAACTTATGTAAAAATGACCCAAAATTACAAAGAGGATATTGCTGTTGGGTATTTGGATTTTCTTCAGATGCATCTCACAAAGATTGTTACTCTTTTCTTATATAAAAGCCATTTACACTTCGGCATCATCGTCAAAGTGACAATTTAACTCCAGTCCTACAGTGAAGTTATTAAATATTTTATGAGGACGTCTCCTCACAATAGAGTGGAGCAACAAGAGTAATGCACATAGTGTATGTTTGTTTGTGCACATGCAGATGTTCTGTGCGTGTGAAGACTCAGTCTCGTTTCACCACACACCATCAGATCTCAATTACAGGTATAATGTGCTGCTAACGGGGCTAATAAATGGAAATCTGTCCCCGTGTGTGTGGGATTAATGCGGCTCCCTGAGGGACTCCACTGGCTGTCTGCTCCATTAGATGTTTAGAGGGCTGACGTCAAGCAACACAAAGGTAAACAGGATCGACGCCGATGTTCAGATGTTCCTCGCATCTGTCGGCTCTCCCGCATCTTCAGCCTCACACATGTTTTTTATATTTTTTTTAACTTTAACCATCTTTATCTGCGGTTTGGTTCCTTTTGCACACCCTCGTCTCAAAGTGACAGGCAGAACGAATGTAGATAATCAGGGAAGTCAGATAAATGATGGTCATTATAATCGTCATGACTACCATTACTGTCGACGCGGTGATGGACGATCGTTGACCAACAGTGCAGGGCGTTTTTTTTCTTTCTTGGTTAATAGTGGAGACTTCCCTTTATGATTTTTGTGGAAACAACTTATTCTTATAGATTTTAGTTTTATATTAGATTTACCAAACAGTTCCTTTTTTAATCAAAACTAGGGGGGAAAATCTGATCATTTTACAGATTAAACCACCGAACTGTGAATAATTTATCCCTACCTCAACCATGGTTAGGGTTTTTAATTCAGTCTTGATGCGGTAAGCATAAGTTTTGTTACTGAACACAGGACTTTTACATTTGCACTCAGATCGGAGTACTTCCATCACTAGTAGGGTTATTTTCTCAGTATACCTAAAATGTTGTTGTTGTTTTATAAGGAAAAGAATTAAGGTAAACCACTAAATCATCTGTAAGCTTTGAATGTTATATTTCGTTCAGGCCTATTTACCTATTCATGCATTTTTGGAGGGTAATTCATGGTTTTTAATCATAGGGAAAGTTTATTTTTAAATTAAAAAAACATAAAATAAAAAATGTGGGTGTTTTACCGTATATGCTAATATTATTTATGTAGTATTTTAAGACTGTCAGTTTGACTACAACTACTTTTAGGTCAATATAATTACAAGTAAATAGAAATATTATTCTTGGCAGTGTTGTAGCGTTCACATAAATCACATGAATTACATTTAAAGGGTTTAATGAGATGAAATATAAACAATAAAAGTAACCTAATATAATAATAACCACGCTGGTTGTGACCCTGTGTATATAAATCATCACAAACTGAGGGGGGGGGGCGGGGCTTCACCGTCTTTAAATGAACCCATCACTCAAACCACAAGCCGCGGAGTCCCCGCCCCCTCCCTATCCCTGCGCATGCGCAGAGCAGCGCAGGGATAGGGAGCTGTCCAGTGTCAGTCGGTGCTGGAGTGTCCTCGCCGAAGCAGCATCTTCTTCTCCTTCCTCCTCGTCCTCCTCTTCTTCCTCCTCCCTCCGGTCCGCCGACGCGATGGAGGAAGAGTTGAAGTGTCCCGTGTGCGGCTCCCTCTTCCGGGAGCCCGTCCTGCTGCCGTGCTCCCACAACGTGTGCCTGGCCTGCGCCCGCAACATCACCGTGCAGACGCCGGAGGGCGAGACCCCGGCGCAGAGCCGCGCGTCCGGCAGCTCCGACTACGACTACCTGGACATGGACAAGATGAGTCTGTACAGCGAGACGGACAGCGGCTACGGCTCGTACACGCCGTGCACGCTCAAGTCGCCGAACGGCGTGCGCGTGTTCCCGCCGTCGGCGGCCGCGCACCGCCACTGCTCCCTCACCTGCCCGCTGTGCCACCGGAGCGTCTCGCTGGACGAGCGGGGGCTGCGGGGCTTCCCCCGCAACCGGCTCCTGGAGGCCATCGTGGCGCGGTACCAGCAGAACCGCGCCGCCGCCGCCGCCGCCGCCGCCTCCTCCTCCTCCGCGGCGGTGAAGTGCCAGCTGTGCGACCGCAACCCGGCGGACGCGGCGGTGATGTGCGAGCAGTGCGACGTGTTCTACTGCAGCGCCTGCCAGCAGCGGTGCCACCCGTCCCGCGGTCCGCTCGCCAAGCACCGCCTGGTGCCGCCGGTGAAGAAGGCGGCGGGCGGGGGCGCCCCCAGCGGACCCGGGGGCGGCGGCGGCGGCGGCGCTGCTCAGCAGCCGCCCGCCACCGCGCGGAAGCCGGCGACCTGCCTGGACCACGAGGCGGAGAACTTCAGCATGTACTGCTGCGGCTGCAGAGCTCCGGTGTGCGTCAAGTGTCTGGAGGAGGGGAAGCACGCCAAGCACGACGTGAAGGCGCTGCCGCTGATGTGGAAGCAACACAAGGTGAGTGTCACAGGCCCGCGGCGCATCCATCCATATATATATATATATATATATATATATATATATATATATATATAAGAGAGAGAGAGAGAAAGACAAGAATCTATATATAGGCTGATGATCAATCAACTGTTGAATCCTAATCAGTTGTAAAGGACACACACACACACACACACACACACACACACACACAGATGCCTGAAATGGCTTTGAGCCTTCTCTCTCTCTCTCTGTGTGTGTGTGTGTGTGTGTGTGTGTGTGTTCGTGTTTGTGTGTGTGTGTGTGTGTGTGTTGCGTGTGGATTTGGCTCCAGTGGATTTGAGCAGCTCATACGAAGAAATCACTCTTCTCATTTTTAAACGTGTTGTTGTTATGCTTTTGAATTAACATCGGTTCTCATCCATCTCCCCACAAGCCCCTTCAGCATCTCCATGGTTTCCAGTTTTTTCGAATTTTAGAAGCGTCAGATTCCAAAGTAAGGGGCTGCTCAAAATGTTGTGTGGGAGTTCTGGGTTTACTGTATGTGGGGCAACATGAGTAAATGAGATAACAGTGCGCGCGCGTGTGTGTGTGTGTGTGTGTGATAATCAGAATTCACGCATAATAAGATAATTACTGTAGGCGCCAAATCCCCTGTGTGTGTGTGTGTGTGTGTGTGTGTGTGTGTGTGTGCGTGCGTGCGTGCGTGCGTGCGTGTGAGTGTTTTAATATGACTCATCACTTCAGTAGGTCACACATGCCCCTGTCTGGCTATTTCACATTTTACTGGCCCACATCTGCTGTGCATGTGTTTGTGTGTGTGTATGTGTGTGTGTGTGTGTGTGTGTGCGAGAGAGTGTGTTGGTTGAAAAAATACCTTGTTTAAAAGGGTACTGTAATATATTGTATGTATTTAAAATGTTGAGGTACTTGTACTTTACCTGATTCTCTCCATTTTATGCCACTTCATACTTCTACTTCACCTCATTTCAGCAGGAAATATCATACTTTTCACTCAAGTAAATGCATTTCATCCACGTAGTCACTCTTTCAGAGGAAATTTTCACATGTTAAATAGATAACCGCCTTATGAAATATGCATCGTCAAAGATTTATTCAGGAGATGAAGTTCTACCATGTCAGCAGTTAAAGGGCTGGTTCTAATTATAATCAGTGATAATATTCCAAAAACTCCAAAGAATTGAGCCAAACTTTGAAAGTAAGGACTGATCCTGATGAATGCAACGCTGTTCCTCGTAATGTAGTAAGTTATCATTGTGAAATTCATATACTTTTACTTAATACTAAAAATCAACATGGCCTGCACTCACACAATATGGTCCAAATATATCTATCTATCTATTTTAATCTCATTACTTCTTCCGACGCTATACAGAACAAAAGTGTGGCAGTGACTTATATATTTAACATTATCGTCTCTTTAGCTGCTAAAGGGTTTGCAGGTTAAAAATGATTCTGGAGTAAAAAAAAGCTGTTTGCCTGAGCCTGCATTGTACATACGATGATGTAATAGAGCCAATGTTCCCTGAACTGGCTTTATGAAACAATCAAGAGAGAAAAATTTGATGGATAATGTGTCAAAGTTTCATAACTTTGTCTCACATCCCTAAAAAGAAGGCAAGACTATTTAGATTGTATTTATTCTAATATCTCTTGAGTATAACAGGTATACAGTTTATTCTGCGTCAGTCATTTATGCATTTTAATTGATATGAACGCACTTGCAGCTCTCTGGATCTGGCTTCCCTTAATGTGGTGCATAGCTGTATTCTTGACACAATGATAATAATGATAATAATAACAATACATTTAAAAAAAATCAATTAATGGAACAAAATGAGTCTTGAACCTGATGTTAACACTGTGTTTCACAGTCCAAGCCTACTCCTCCTTGACCCCGCCCCCCTGCCCCCCTCCCTGCCGCCCAAAAAAATAATCACCGGTCTCTTTAATTAAAGGATGATTAAATTGATTTTATGATTTATCCCTTCTTTTTTTTTTTTTCCAAACGACTCGACTTTCGTTAATTTAAAAAAATGAGTCTGCTCCAGGGGTCGCCTCAGGTTCGCCATTGTCACTGTGACATGGTTGGCAATAAGAAAAATCTACGGATGGAGAGAACACTTGTCGATGTTGCTGGTTGTGGCCCGGGGGGCAGGAAGCAGTGACCCTGTTGGCAGCTGCAGCTCTCGTCAGACCACTTCCTGTGTTTCACGAGGCATATTCGTAAGGCCCTCGTCATCATCGTGATCATCCTCCTCCTGCTCACACCCACACTCCATGAGTGTAAATTAAAAGCCATTTTTGTCTCCCGCTAAGCGGGTCATCGGGACTAATCTCTCGGTTTCCCTGTGCGCGATCGGAAGCCTCCAGTCGACCCGTTCATCGCTCATCCATCGTGCACGCGTGTCCCTCTTTTACCTCCGTCTCCTAATTAACTCTCTCTCCTCCCCCTCGTGTCCTCCTGCCCGTCCTCCGTCTTCTTCCCTATCGTCCCACAAACGGACCGTGAAAATCCCATCAGGGTACAGGAGCGAGAGAGGGCGTTGATAAGTAATGAGTGTGTGTGTGTGAATAAGAGATGGCCGCCACTCAGTTAATATGGTGGAGATCGATGGCGGCCCCGTCTTCCTGTGTAAAGATGTCCAACGCGAGGAGTCCAAAATATCTCAGAACTAGAGCTCGGGCTTCTCTGCTCAAATGGCTGACGGACACGTTCGTCTGGACTTTTGATCCGTGTTGACTTCTGAAGTTCAACAGCCAAGCGACACGAGGCGCTTGAGAGTGTGACACCCACGAGGCTCAGTCGATTTTCGTGGTCGTCTTCGATCTCCGTGTTGTCGGCGGCGGCTGGAGCATCAGAGTCAGTCCCCACTGCTGCGGAGCGGCGGAGGGATGAACTGTCACTGAGGGAATGAAGAGGGAAGACACACTGATCCAGTTTCCTCTGATCAGTGGGGCAGAAAACACACTGTCTATTTAAAGCGCACGCACACACGTGTCCACACACGTGCGTGCGTGCGTGTGTGTGTGTGTGTGTGTGTGTGTGTGTGTGTGTGTGTGTGTGTGTGTGTGTGTGTGTGTGTGTGTGTGTGTGTGTGTGTGTGTGTGTGTGTGTGTGTGTGTGTGTGTGTGTGTGTGTGTGTGTGTGTGTGTGTGTGTGTGTGTTGGTGACCTAGCTCCATCCGTTGAAGGGTAGTTGACTCTGGCTCTGCTCTGAGTTAAATATTGCAAAGCACCAATGCAGAGTCGCTGGTTCTGCTGCTGTGCGTGTTTCTATCTCTCTCTCTATCTATTGTTCTATCATTATATCATTATATCTATCCATCCATCCATCCATCCATCCATCTGTCTATCTATCGATCGTTCTATCATTATATCCATCCATCCATCCATCCATCTGTCTATCTATCGATCGTTCTATCGTTCTATCATTATATCCATCCATCCATCCATCTATCCGTCTATCTATCTCTTTCTATTGTTATATCGTTATATCGTCTGTTATATCTATCTATCTATGTATCATTTGTTCGTTCTATCGTTCATTCTGTCGATCTAGTATCCATCTACTGTATCTGTCATTCTCTGGTTTATATGATCGACAGTATCTATCTATCCATCTATCTATCTATCTATCCATCTATTTATCTATCTATCCATCTATCTATCTATCCATCTATTTATCTATCTATCTATCTATCCATCTATTTATCTATCTATCCATCTATCTATCTATCTATCCATCTATTTATCTATCTATCCATCTATCTATCTATCTATCCATCTATTTATCTATCTATCTATCTATCCATCTATGTATCTATCTATCCATCTATCTATCTATCTATCTATCCATCTATCTATCATCTATCTATCTATCTATCCATCTATGTATCTATCTATCCATCTATGTATCTATCTATCCATCTATGTATCTATCTATCCATCTATCTATCTATCTATCTATCCATCTATCTATCCATCTATCTATCTATCTATCCATCTATGTATCTATCTATCCATCTATG
>NC_061532.1:17377500-17485000 GCF_022379125.1 Scophthalmus maximus | reverse complement strand
AGAGAGAGAGAGACGCCCCATTGTTCCCCCGGTGTCCACGGTAACCCCCCATCCTCTTGTTCCGCTAAATGAAATGTGCTTTTTGGAAACGAGCAAAAACGCGGGGATGTTCCTAGATTCTGTGTCTGGACCCAGTTGGACCTCTGTGTTTTCCAACTTCAAACCCTCAACTTTTCCCAGCCTCGCTCTCATCAGCTGTCTCGGCACATCCTCGCCTCGCGAGCGCCGCTGGAACTCTGACCGGAGGTCTTCACCACTGTGACCTCAATACAGACGAGGGTCTCGGGGGGGGGGCCCGTCACGGATTACTAACTCTTCTGATAACGTCTGGTGGAAATGATCTTCTAACGCAGTATAAACGCATCTGCTCTGTGGCTGCGCGACCTGCATTGGGTTCTGCTAATATTCATACACTAAGAGAGGAGCAAAGTCGTCTGACACATTGACGTCGGTGAACGTGTAGCTGCAACGAGATGTGGAGCTGCCGCTCTACTGAGATCCACACAACTAACGCTAACGCTAGCTGCGGTGGGAAAGTGTGATTTTCATGGTGGCCGGAGATTTGTGGTCGCCTGATTGGATAGATTTACTGTACGTACACGGCGCATGTTTTAATATATATTAATTTTTTAAAATCCACTGTTGTCTTGAAGCTGTTTCGCAAAAGGTGCAGGTGAATATATTCACTCCGTTTCCCCTCTGACTTCGAGCCAAATCTACGCCCGGCGTCGAATTCAACCACTGGTTTCTTGTTTTCATTCGGCGTCCTCGGCTCCGGGGAAAAGAACCTGAACCTTCGTTGGGCCGCGTGGTCGAGGGACAAGTCATTAGACCAGTGGTGCACTGTCGCCGTGCGTCGCACAGCAGCACACTGGCAGACTACAAACCACACGGCCGCTGTTATGGAGCCTTTCTTCTTGTTGCTCTGCGTTTCGTTCATTCTCCTCGTCACACCCTGGATTGAAAACCAATGATCCATCCATCACCGTCACCCTTTTACACTAAACACTCAATCTACGCTGCGCAGGGATATTTAACCGTGACCACTTTGAACAGTTTGGAGATTATTTCTGTAAGTCTGCTGTATGATGGAGCGTATCTACGCCGACGGATTTCCCGTGTTGGAAAAGTCTTCAGACGCTCAGCCTCTTGATGCGGCTCCGGAAACGTCCTGCAGTTTAACGTCTCAAGCAGCTCACCGTCCGCGAAGCCGTCTCTTCAGCTGGGCCTCCGTGAATGTCCCCGACGGGGAATGAACGACCCCTCCGTCGCTCCTACAATAAGATAATGAGATAAAGGCACTTGTCTCTGGGAGGGGTGCCGACAGTGGGGGGGGGGGTCGTTCATCCTTTATACTCCGTTTATAGGAGTATAAAGGATGAACAAAAAAAAAGGGTCAAGGGGAGGCGAACAAAAGAAACAAAGGAGGTGAAGGACTTGGATTTGTGGACGCACGGTCTCGCTCGGCGGGCGCATGGATGTGCACCGTCTGAGATGAATTCTGCTTCCTATCGTGCCTTGTTGTTTTTGTTTTTTTTCCACCTTCAATTTCCTTTTTTTTCCGCCACGTGATTCCTCTCTCATGTTTCTGTTTTGTTCCGCGTCTCGACACCGACTCGCGACCCACTGGTCCTTTTTCCTGCAGGCGACAACAAAGTCACACTTGTCAACACTGGTATACTCTTGGAGGTGGACGCATCAGGACCTGGACTCTCTTTGTCGGGCAGTGGTTTCAGCCTTTGTATTTTTTTTCCGCCGGCATCTTAAAGCCTCTTTATAATGATTCTTACGAAAGGTTTTTTTTTTACATTTTATTCTTGTTTTTGGGTGCAATTTATTGACAACAAAGGTTGAGCGTGGCTTATTTTAATAACAAATTAAATAGCATGTAATTGAAAACAAATTGCTAGCTAATCAACGCAAAGACCAAAACAACAACAAGAACAACATGATATTTAATAATCACAGGAGTTATGTCACTGCCTTATGGGACTATGGGAGAAACCACTGTGACGTCACCCAGCTACCGTTTTGAGGCCTCGAGTTTGATATTTTGGCCTCGGACGGTGGACATGTTTTTATTCTCAGACGTTATATTCCAGAACATTGTTGGGATTAAAGGAACAGCACTAGAAGCACCAGGTTTAAGTCTTACTTATCTGATAGATTTCAGTTTGTTAACGTTAACGACAAATCTTCCGAAAGTTAGTCACGGAGTTCCACAAGGCTCCGTGCTGGGACCGATACTTTTCACTTCATATATGCTTCCTTTAGGCAACATTATAAGAAAAGCACCACATACATTTCCATTGTTATAGCAGATGTAACCATATCTATATAGGACACTTCATGGCCTACTACACCTGCGACCTGCACCCATTGGACGGTACTAGCTGTCAATCACACAGTCTCAAATTCCATATGCATATATGGTTCTTTATCCTCTATTTGACTCTAAATGAGACCATCAATTTACAAAATGAACATCACACTGTATTGGAGATGACTTGAAACTGGAGATTGAACCATAAACTCCTCAGGAAAATGTTTACTGATGTTATATGTTATGTGTTTTATGTCGCTTTATTGGCCTGGGCTTCCTTGGTAACTAGTTTTCAACGTCAGTGACCCTTTAGCTGGTTAAATGAAGGACAAAGAAAAATGCCTCGACAGTCTTGACTCTGGTTGCTTTAATCACCACACTTACTGATGGTGTGCCTTCCACACAATGCATGCTGGGACATGCTCCAGCTCCTCTGAAAAAAGAACTTGTGGTTTAAGAAAATCAATGAATGAAATCAAGGAGGTGTGTTGTAGTAAATGAAGCGGCAGACCAGCAGATGGGTGGATGTGGTTCAGAGCTTTGACCGGAGCAGGATGGCACATCAGTCATCGCCTTGTTAGCATTAACACACACACACACACACTCGCACGCACGCACACACACACGCACACAGCTTGCGGGGCCAGATGGCCTCTTGGTTGAGGAGCAGTGAGAAGCTCCACAGAAGGGTTGAGTTGATTTGTGAACCACGACCTCCACGTGTCCGTCCTCCTGACTCCGGACAGCACGGACGGACGGGGATAAGACCTGTGTGTGTGTGTGTGTGTGTGTGTGTGTGTGTGTGTGTGTGTGTGTGTGTGTGTGTGTGTGTGTGTGTGTGTGTGTGTGTGTGTGTGTGTGTGTGTGTGTGTGTGTGTGTGTGTGTGTGTGTGTGTGTTTGTTCTGTATGGGGGTAGTTTAGTCATTGTGGAGAAGTGGAAAGGAGATTATACTTACAGTGAATTGACAGAAACAGTTGTACTATGGAAATTGATACACACTTTTGTGTAGGTTGATTGATTATGATGCATTCATTGGTCATTTTAAACTAAGCTATTTTTTAGATTTCCTTTATTGTTAAAAAATGAAAAACATTAAAAGTATGTTGCTGAATAAAAGTGTTGAGTGTAGACTTGATGTGCTGTCACAGCACGAATCTGACTTTTGCACTGTGCAGCAAAAACAGCCGTTATTTATGATTTCTATTAACAAAACTGGAGCTACGCCCCCTTCATATCGCCTTCTGGCTGCTGGCTGTGTGTGTGTGTGTGTGTGTGTGTGCATCCATAAGACCACCATCCAGAAAAAGAGAAGCAGGTGGGAAATGCGAGTGTGGCGACGGCAGAACAGATTCATCACAGCTTGGCATGTGTGTGTGTGTGTGTGTGTGTATGTGTGTGGAACAGTGTGTGTTTCCTTTGTCCCGTCCTGTCTGGTGTTTACCAGTGACTGACACACACACACACACACACACACACACACTAAATGTGCTTCAAGATAGAAAGCAAAGATACATGACAAATGCATGACAAGACGTAAGGTACAAGATGAAAATATTTACAATGAGAGGATATTTAAACTATTTTTCAAAAAAGGCTTCAAGGAGGCCGTGGTGAAATGCCGAGGAGGGGCGGCACTGCAGGGGTTAAACATGTAATTAACCTGTGTTCATGGTTTTGCTCGGCTCTAACTGCCGGCGTCAGTATTTCATTCACGCTCGCGGCTGCGGGGCCGAGATAAACGGAACATTAGCTGCATCTTCACTGTCAAATCTCCGGGCCGCCCCTCGCACGCAAATTAACCCAACAGATAAACAAACAATAATCTGCATGGCGCGGCATTAACGCGCGCTGCAGAGACATATTGCAAAATGCTCATATTCAATTTCTGATATTCAATTTCAAGAGGAGATTATTATACAGTCAATCAAATAAACAACGCTGGTCGTGAAACTCATCCCGGGTGGTAATTTAGCGCTCCATGTAGCAGGCTAGAGATGCAAACAGCTCTTGACATTTATAATATTCCACATTATAAATTCACGGCCGCTAAAAGCTACTGTATGGAAATCAGAAAAACTGGGCGGAGAGTAAACACGGAGATCATTCAGTGAGGAACAAAGCAGCGTCGAGTCTGAGCTCTCAGATCTACGAACTTGTCGACGGATTGTTTGTCTCAGATTGAAGACAATGTATGAAGTTTATGTTCAAGTTCAAGCAAATCGCAATATTTGTACTTTTCTAATGTCAAATAACTATTTTTTTTTGTTAAATCCTGTTTGGTGTGTAAATATTGAAACAGTTTTCATGGCTCGGGATCAACACAGGAGGAAACGGGTGAAGAGTTAACAAAGGTTAAAGGTCGTGCAGACAAAGGCAGATTAAACCCCCAAAAACATGCAGAAGGTCGAAAAGTGGCGGGGGAAAAAAACATGAAACACAAAAAAGACTGTGACTCTACATCTGGGACGTCAAGTAGAAGTGAACCAGTTTACACCAGGGAGCTGATGAGGGAGCAGGTGAACGTGGAGAAATCAGGTGACGGGCCGGGGTCAATACCAAATGTGTCTATTTTACTTAGGTTTACTTAGGTTCTTTGCTATAAATAAAGTTGGTTTAAAAAAAAGAATAAGCTAAAGGTTCAGTCGGATTTTCTTTCTTTATCCTTATGGATTCTCCTTCACATCTTTCCTTGACCTCTTGATGTTTCCATCAGGGTCAAGGAATAGTGGTTAGGCAGCAAGGGTCTGAAATTACAAGATCATCTGTGAATCAAAAAAATGAATGAATGAATGAATTTTTCATCTCCTTACTGTGACGACTCTGCAGGACATCAACCCGACATCCCCGCTCGAGGCGTCCACAACGTCTAGGATCAGTGTTTTTATCATTAGTATCAATCTAATCATTTGTTTAATTCCCCCCCCCCCCCCCCGCTTCCATCTTGTAGTCAGCATGAATTTTCTGGTCCCCGATCGAGATCAGATTCTAATCTGGATCACAAACTTAATCCCCTTTATTAAGACTTCGAAGGGTCTGAGCCAGTGAGTGGAGGAGGAAGAGGAGGAGGAGGAGGAGGAGGAACCAGTTAATTTGCTTCAGGCTGGGATCAGGCTGTAATCTGAGCATCCAGGGAGAGCGAGCGTCCCGCTGGGTTTAAACCATTACATAACTGACGTCTTAGGGAAAAAGCCCTCGGTGTATCGCTGGTCGTACTGGTTTTCACAGAACGATGAGAGCAACGTTTCAACCATACAGGACTAATGTTTTCCACATTACACGTGATGTGTAAGTTCTTGTCTCTCAGTGACTTTATGACATGAAATAATCAATTTTTGCAGTTTGACGTCAGCTGCAATTTGCTCTTCTCGTCCTGCAACTTCCTCCTTTTCGTCGTAATGTATAGGTGCAGTAGTGGACCTCCGGATGCAAATGCATTCTCCTCGCTCTGTATAGTAATTGTGTGTTTTCTGTCTGCAGTGCCAGCTCTCCCAGGCCCTGAACGGCGTCTCCGACAAAGCTAAGGACGCCAAGGAGTTCCTGGTTCAGCTCAAGAACATGCTTCAGCAGATACAGGTACAGAAACACCACGGGGAACACGGATCATTAATGCAGTATATTGTACATTTGCGATATCATCCTTAAGCAGTGGAGTTTTGAATTTAATGGATGAAAATGATGCTGTTATCTCAGACTTAAATTCATCCAAGAGAAGAGGAACATACCAATTTCTCCTCAATAGCCCAGAATGTAATGCACCTGCAAATAAAAGTGAGGCGTGGGGTCTATTATAACCCTACAGATAACTTCTTCTTTGACAGAACCTTGTTTTGTTTTATTCGTATGGTCTGTGTTCCCTTATAGTTTTATTTGTCAAGTTTTCATTTTATTATTTTCTTTAAATTTTTTTTAGTGTCTTCCTCTCCAGAAAAAAAACACACACACAGTTCTTTCAGTAATTATGTTCATCTTAACCAAATGTTTATTTATTGTCATTGTGATGACGAACCAAACATTAACCAAAGTGTTGTCATGTCATAAAAAAAACTAAGTTGTTTACAACTTGAAAATAGATTCCGAAATAGATTTGGAAGAAACTGCTGTCGTCGGCGTACGCTCAGAAAAACGTGTGTTCTGGTTGTTTAATTTGGAGGATTTGAACCTGACTAGCGTTTGACACTTGGAGGTTAATCCTCAAATTGCTTTGGTTTACTTTAATCATGTTTTCACTATTCCTTAACCCAACTCCACTAAATGTTAAACCATAGAGGCGGGACTTAAAAATACACCAATGAATTGCTTGCGTAAAGCTCATATGGCTGTTTTTTCAAGGTATAAAAAAGTTGTTTTTATTCAAAAACACTAAACTACCCAGTAAGGGGCCGTTTCTTGCTATGAACAGTTTCAACCTCTTCCAGATTCCAGCCGCTTCAGGCCTGTTCTCCTTGGACTTTCCCTTAACTTCTCCGCGAGCACAGGGAGAAACGGGGGTCTACCGCAACCGATTATATCCGTGTCTCATCGGTTTCCTAAACACGTAAAAGGTCTTTACATAATTGTACACAGTTTTTTCTCTTTCTAAAATGAAATAAATCTTGTTTTGAGGAAACTACTGATAGCGGACTCGAGGTGCCGAGTGACTCAGTCACAGCGAAGCAGTTGGACTCCCGACACTGTGCAGCCGGGACGTTAAATCCACTGAATCGCTAAAACAAACTATAACAGCCAAATGTCAAGTGTGTGTGTGTGTGTGTGTGTGTGTGTGTGTGTGTGTGTGTGTGTGTGTGTGTGTGTGTGTGTGTGTGTGTGTGTGTGTGTGTGTGTGTGTGTGTGTGTGTGTGTGTGTGTGTGTGTGTGTGTGTGTGTGTGTGTGTGTGTGTGTGTGTGTGTGAGTGTGAGAGTATTTTCCCCTGTGGACAGCATTGCTGTGCAGCTGAGCTCTCGCACAGCATCTGCCAGTCATGCACACACACACACACACACACACACACACACACACACACACACACACACACACACACACACACCCACACTCACTGTCGTCATATCTTGTGGGCCGCAGGCACTTAGAGTCCGGAACGTGAAGGAATGAAGTGGAGTTGCCCAGCAGAGAAGGAAAAAAACAAAAAAAAGAACTGTTGGCACTTGTCTTTGCTCTGCCTGACTGAGAGAGAGAGCCACAGAGCAGCGAGAGATGGGCGGATAAAGAGAAAGAAAAAGTGTGGGAGTGGGGGAATAAAAAAAAACCAATCTTCATCCTCTTTGGAGATCAGTCCGTAAGTGGAGGAAGCTTGATTGGAAAAAGCGCTGCTATCCAAGACTTCATCTTCTTCATCGCGTGGAAAATAAGCCCCTGTGGATCCGTGACTTCCTGCCTCTGCACAGAAACCCACCGTGCACTGGGGTTTCCCATCGGCTTTTGGAGGGGCTGCTGGCTGATACGTGTACCAGCCCTCATTAGCGTAGCTTTAAGTTCTGACTCACCTTCTCCCAAAAGACGCAGACCGAAGAAAACTCCTGTAATAGGAGAACAGAACAGTGTAAAGACATAAATAAAGATGAAATATCTGAAGAATATGATTTAACTAGCTAGTTAAATCATATTTCTGTGTTTTCAAAATTCAAGTAGTCAAAGCGAATCAATACATACTGAAACAGTTAATAAATATACTGTAGATAATATACTATCTGTATGTAAAGAGTATTTTCATGTACATATATTTCTGACACGAGCGAAAAATACTGGAAAACATGCCAGTTGCACAGATGGTGAATGTGTGTATATATATATATTATCTGGAGTCTGTCATATTAATGATGGTTCACATTGAAATCTAACATTCATGCAGTCGAGACAAAAATAGAATATAAAAGATCCGGCGGATAAAATTAACACAAATCGGCCAAAAACACAAAGCAGCTCTTCAGCTGAATGAAGCAAAAGACACCAACAGATCTATTTTTAGGCCCCGTGGTGATTTAAGTGTGTTACAGTATGATGTCTATTTTTTTTTACAATGAGCTCCTTCTGATTGTACTGTCTGTGTGTGTGTGTGTGTGTGTGTGTGTGTGCGTGCGTGTGTGTGTGCGTGTGTGTGTGTGCGTGTGTGTGTGTGTGTGCGCGCGTGTGTGTGTCTGGTGGTTCAGGAGAGCGGCGTGGAGTTCGAAGCGTGCCTCGTGGCTCAGTGCGACTCCCTGATCGAGGCGCTGACCAGGCAGAAAGCCAAAATGCTCACCAAGGTCACCAAGGAGAAGGAGTACAAGCTGAAGGTGAGGCCCATCTCTTTACCCCCCGTCAGGCGGATATGTGTCTTTGTGAGGACCTGTGCGGAGTTACCATCTCACGGAGTGAGGACATTTTGGCCAGTCGGCTCTTTTTCAAAGGGCCGCTTTAGGGTTTAGACTTGGTTTTAGGTCAGGGTAAGGTCAAGGTAAGGGGCTAGGGAACGATGATGCCAATGAGTGTCCTCACGAAATACAAGGTACAAACAACTTCTCCATCTCCTCATCCTCTTCGGTTAACTTCTTTAATGTCACGTAAAAGAAACTTAGCTTAACTCCTTTTTTTTCTTTTCCCGCCTAAAGCGAGCAGCATTATTTTTAGGGTTATTTGATTTGAAGAAATAACGAAGTCTAGCTTTCCACTCCTGCACTTCGTCAAACTGCAACAAACCGTGAAACCTGGCAAAGTAATGTCTTCCTGTAGATTAAGCAGTTTTGTTAAGCTTTGCGAAAAACTCGGTATTTATCTCCAGCTTTGAATATTCATCACAATAAATTAAGAAACAATCATGTCGTGAATAAAGATGATCAGTTATAGATAATAACTCACAAAACACCCGTCGACATATTTCGACAGGTGTTAAACCACAAATATATCAAAGTCTTCTCTGGGAAATGAATTGTCATTGTCTCGCAATGTCGTTTATGTTTCATACTTTCCTCTGTTAATCCACCGCCGGGGTTTTCCTAAGTCCCAGTGTGTCACATGGACGCCTGCCCAGCGTCAACGTGCCCGCCGACCGACTGACCGTCTGGATGGTGGGGGGGACGGAGGGGGCGGCGGCGGGACGGGAGGGGAGGGCGGGTGTTTGGACGGATGCCCCGAGGACAGCTGTTGTCATTATCTGCAGGCTGGGGATTGAGACTCGAGCCGCAGAGGGCAAAGAGCTGGAGGGCTGCGATGAAGCTGGGACAAGGGAAGACATAGATTCAGCATCTTCATATGAATGAATATTCATCTGGTGCGATATAGACATGTGCAAAACTGAAATGTTGGCCCCCATTCACAGAAATTGAGGAGCAGCAACTTGAGAAATATCGAATAAATTCTGATCCCAGTGGACAGATTTTCCTCCTGCAGGTTCACGTTAATCTGTTGCGTGTGTGGTTTAAAACCGGATGTGTACATTCAATGTAGCGTCGTATCCGTCGCACAGATTCCACACACCCAACACACACACGTGTATTTAATTATTGTATGAAATTATAAGTAATTATAAGTATGAAAAGATAAACTGTTGAACTCCATAACCAGGTTTTTCAGTCTCTCTCTCTCTCTCTCTCGCATGATTTGCAGATTTTCACACAACTATACCACAACTAGAATATACAGCTTGACCTCAAATGCATCATTGAACTGAACATTGATTGTGTTTTTTTTCTGTTTGGACGACTTCATCTGTGACAGGTTATGTAACCGCAGTGTCAAGAAATCACAGCTGCCAGCAGAAGGCTATGAAACATGATCCATGTCAGTAACATCTTCATAATTCCATACGAACTCACTCTTTGGCCTCTCTTTGTGTTTTTTTTATGTAAAGCCCTTACCAGGCTTTAAATCTGTTTTTGTTGATGCGGCTCTGATCAGACACAAGAAAAAAATAATCTAAAATTCACCAAAGCCAAAAGCTTAATCCCTCAAAAGCAACATATTTTGGTTTCCTCTTTCAAAGAACGTGTAGAAATACTCGCTGTTGTCTACAGTTAGTTTCATCAGTGTGTCACATTGTTTATGTGAAACTATGAATGAACTTAATGTTGAGATATCTAAATGACTCTGAATCGATCAAGAAGTAGTTGCAACGATGAAATATCAAATCCAAAGCATCGAGTGGCGGCGTAATGTACATCCCCAAATCAGATGCCATTTCATAATGATGTCATCGTGACGTCATTTATACCGCGGGATGACGACTGATTGGTTGAGCTACCTGAGCTGTTAGCGTGTCTCTCATCTTATTGGTTGCAGAAGTAAATGCATAGCCATACTTCTATGATGTCATTTTCTGACTCCATAGTGGCGTCGTGATGACATCACTTTAGCATTAGGGGCGTGTCTACAGTCCGACAGGAGGCAGGGCTACCTGGAAAAATGCTTCTATTTGTTTTGCTATGCATGACGTCGTTTTTTGCAAATATTAAAAAACATAAATTACTACATACTTCTTTATATCACTGTTCTCTTTAAAATTATATTTACGGGTTGTACAGACGAGTTGATGGTAGGATGATGTTTTCGATGGTTTTTAATTTTCCAAAAATGTCACCACAAAATTTCCCAAAGCTTTTTCCACGTCTATAACTTACTTCTGGTAAAGAGAAACATCCGAGAGCGCGCACACCCGCCGAACACTGCTCACGCACTGTGTAGTTTCAGCCATAATCCAGCAGATGATGGATTAATATTCACTCTTCTCGCCGACGCGTACGGGCGACTGTGTGTCTGAGTGCTTCAATGAATGGGATTAAGGTTTATCCAATCGCGGATTTACTCGAGTCAGAAGCCAATATTATTTTAACCTGCCAGTTTTGTGCTGTTGAGAAGTAGTTTTAATTTTTTTTTACGTTTTTTAATTAAGTTTAATAATAACAATAACAAGCGGAGCATTTGCGCTCCTGTTTGCAGCTAGTACAACCCTAACCCTATTTATGAATATTTTAATTTCCTTTCTGTTCTAATCCTGCTAAATATATATATATATATAGATGTTTTTGCACAACACCATTATGTGTTCAAAGACTGTAAAGATGCTCCCAAAAACTGCCTGAATTACAAAATATCATCCACAAAGATGTTGCTCTCATTTGAACTGAAATGTGCCGCAGAGTGTGGCGAAGAGCCTGGTGAGTCACATTCCGTGTGTGTGTGTGTGTGTGTGTGTGTGTGTGTGTGTGTGTGTGCGCTTCCATATTCACACCCCCAACCCCTTCCCTTTTCCAGCTGCACATGGAACATAATGACAAAAGAGCCCCTTCAACCAGCAGGGAGGGCGGCGACAGCGCGTCTCAGCGGGACAGGAGGAAATTGAAATAAATCTGGGATTCACTCCGTCATCATGCCGTCGTCATGCTGTCGTCATGCTGTCGTCATGCTGTCGTCATGCCGTCGTCATGCTGTCGTCATGCCTCACGCTTCGTGGTGTTTGCACAGGAGAGAAAAGTTTTTGGCCAAACTGAATGGAAAAGCAATTTTTTCCTTCTCTCTTGGTAAACGACTTAAGTGTCGGTGTGTGTATTTTGGTATGAGGTCATTTTAGCCGCATGGAAAAAAATACATACATACGGCAGAAAAAAAACATGATTTCTTATTTTTTCCCTCTTTAATGACCTTTTATTGACCTTTGATTCGATCTTTAACTCTCCTATATAGATGTAGCTTAAAACCACACCTCCTAATGGTTACTACCAAATGTATTAAGTGTAAATAATAATAACTTTTTTTTTACCTAATTTAACACCAAATTCTGAATCGCATGTCCGTGAATGAAACTTGTACACGTTAAAGTTCACCCATTAGGTGGTTTCTAAGATAATAAAGCAAAAATAACCACCAAAAAAAATCAATAATATAGCTCAGACCTTTAATGAATAAATTAATTGATCCATAAGGATATAATGATTAATGTCTAGATCACAAAATGATAATACAAACATTTTAAGGCTTTTTCTATAAAAAAGTTAATCAACTTTCAATTGGTATTTCTGATGCTGGCTTCATGGAATTCGTGACGACCTCTGACCTTTTTAATCCCACTTGGACGCACGCACACACACACGCACACACACGCGCACACACACACACACACACACACACACACACAGCGTGTTGAGCGGTGTTTTGATCCTCGTCCAGTCGACTCTCTTCATACAGCTGACAGCTGGACGATTACGCGTGATCTCATTAACCATCAAATACGCGAGGGAACGAATCACCGAGACTCGGTCCGATTCGACTCTCTCGCTCCGCGTCTGACTCGGCCATTGTTGAGCGGATCAACTCATTACCTCGGATTCACGGAACCTCTCTGTCCGTCTAATCTCTGTGTCTTATAAGCTCTTTTTTTTGGGAAAAGTGCGACGTACCTGTCACGTGTACCAGTTAGTCGTAAGTGGTAGGGGCGGATGATTTAAGATCATCGATCAGCTGAGAATGTGCCGCGGGTTCGACTGGATGTGAACAAAAGGCTAATAAGGCGCCGACGGTTCGCTGGGTTTCAATTAGCCCTGAGCGACTTGGTTGGGACACCCGTCCAAATGTGTGTGTGTGTGTGTGTGTGTGCCAGACACCTAGTTTGCTGGTTTGCTGTTTTGTTTTTTTACGCGAACGGCTTCGGAAATACTCTTTTGCTTGAACTTGATGTTTCATTTTCATTGGATTTCATGACCTTCGGGATTTTGGGGGTTGGACTTATTATTTGTTATTTCCTGTTTTACTTACCTTGTGTGTTACCTGGTGTCTGGTTCCTTTCGTGACAGTCTGCCGTGCCCTGGTAGTGTGTTTCACCTGTGTCCAATCGTCCCTCTCTCGCTCCCTGGTCTTCCTTGTCGGTTGTGTATTACAGTTCTGCTCCTGCCACCGTCCCTATACTGTTTCCTACCCTGTCCATGTTCCAGCGTTTTTCCCCTATGTTTCGCTTGCCTGAATTTTGAGAGGTTTTTTTGTGCCTGCCAACCTTCAAGCACCGACTGTAAACCAGACTTTTCCATTTGAAAATGGTGGAAAGAAAATCTGTGCATATCAAGGCCTTGATTTGAGAACGACTGCATTACAGAACCCGTTCTGTTTGAATGAAGCCGTGACGAGCAGATTAAAAGAAAAATGAATCTGGTGTATATTATTAACTACTGTTGCGCGTGGCGTTTTTCCCACGCCTGTGCTGTTCCACTAATAACTGCTGTTGCACATGGGTAAATTCATAAACCCCTTCGAAGTATAATCAAACACGATGAGACTGCGAATGCCCGCGCGGCACTTACAGTGAGTTCAGCGCGGACACAACTGTGGCATCAGGGGTCAACGGTCCAATAATTGATGGAAATAATATTAATAACCCATTTCCGTGTTCCGTTGTCTTTCGTCAGGTGGTGCGTGACCAGATCACCCACTGCACCATGAAGCTGCGTCAGACCACAGGGATGATGGAGTACTGTCTGGAAGTCCTCAAAGAGAACGATCCCAGTGGATTCCTCCAGGTGTGTGTGTGTGTGTGTGTGTGTGTGTGTGTGTGTGAGCCACTAAAAGTGTTGTTGCTTTAGAAGATGAGACTTGAGTTTTTTACCCCGCCTACTTGTAGGTACGTAAAACTGCAATTTCTCAAAATATTTATTTTTATACTGCTTTATTTTCAATTATTTTTCAGTATTTTTCATTTTTTTCCATTTAAAAAAGCATTTTTAAACTGTCACACAAGTATTTGGAGATTTTTTTCCCGGTCATTCCATTTATCCCAAAAAAATTAAAAATCACCAATTTGGAGCTGATCCTATTTTAATCTATCTGTCAAAATAGATACTCAAAACATCAATTAATGCACTCAGAAAAAAAATTAAATGTATATCCACTTATCAGGTATTGTCATGTAGTCATAGTCTCTGTGCCTTACAACTCACCTTTCATATTTAAACTATTAAAAACCATGTTCTATGTCACAGAGACACAAGCTGCATCAAACTGTGAGCCCTAAAGCAGCCTTCTCCTTTTTTTATATTAAAGTTGGTAAGTTCAAGTTTCTGAAAGGCAAAAAAAAAAACAGTAGGGGGTCTCACATTGAAATATGATCCCCACTTTTTTTTGTTGTTGAAGTATTTATTTTCCGAAGCCAGCAGAGATAAAAAAAAATGAAATAAAAAAAAATAAAAACTGCGTCGTCAGAGGAGAAAGACTTTCAGAAGGTCGGTGAGAACGAAAACACATTTGCCGGATTCTTCTGATTCGCTTCAATGCTGCAGCGGCGGATGATCTTTCAATTGACCCCCCGGCAAGTTCAGCTATCAGCACGCTCAGAAGCTCAGTAGCCGATCGACCGCGAGAGTTATTGATCCGTGCGTGGTGAGGACCGGCGGCGAAGGTGCTCGGGGTCCTGGAGACTCTCACGCGTCACGTCTCGTTGTCACCTTGACACGTCACAGCGGATTGCTCTGACACGTCATTTTGAACTGATGGCATGTTTCAATACGTGTTATTGGTGTTTACTGCGGGTCTTTCCTTTTATTAAGAAAACCCCCTCATGGGTGGTTTGTTCAAGCAGCCTATTACGATGTATGTGGTCGTTTGAAAGGTCGCAGACTTCTGGCGGCCGTTATGGACACGACCACTAGGGGTCAGCGGTGGACAACCCGTAGACCTCCAGCTAACCGAACCTCACCGTAGATCAAGGCTGTTGTATATTCTGTAAAGTTATCTTTCACCCCAGCCATAACCATAACCATATCCATAACCCGTACCTTTACGAGCTCATCAACCGTGCGTCGGTAAATCAAATAAAACCCCACGAAGCTCCGATCGAAAGGCATTTCGGTCGATTTGGTCGAATTGCGGCAGTCGAAGAAACATGCGACATAGTTCGTCGCGTGAGTTGAGGGACTTGCCGGCGTTCAGGATTTGTCTTATCAGAGTTTTGTTCCTCTCTGCACCCAAACATTAAGTGACGTGACAACGTGGTCACAATCTGTAAATGTCCCATTGTTGGTACACAAACAAAAGGAGTAAAAATGAGTATGTCGGTTCATACATACGTCATACAACTTATAAAACAAACATGATTATCTTTTTCCCTCGCATTCGGTGTAACACCTACTGTAACACCGCAACTACAACGCAAGAAGAAACACTTCATGTAGAAAGTAAAAGCAAAGAACATGCGGGGTTCTTTTAAAACCTTCTCCAGCCGCTCAGTTACATTTACAGTGTGTTCTGCCTCTGAGTCGATGGAGGATTCTCTTCGCCTGTAGAGTGAGAGCACATGAGAAATGGAGCAAGAGATGAGATGGAGATCAAAGACGCTCCCGAGGGACACACACACACACACACACACACACACACACACACACACACACACACCCCTCCATTCCCCTTCGTCTGAATATTTAATAGCGTATCGATAATGCGCTTCTGTATGATCGCCGACGTCCGACCCCCGACCCGGCTGCTAAAGGGTGCGAGTTTTGGTTCCGTATGTAAATCCGGGGAAACATTTGTGAATTCCAACCGAATCTGAAGTGGGGGGGCTAAAAACGAAGCGAGCTGTGCCGTTAATGCTCCAGGCTGAACTTCCAAACCCTCTCCGCTCATGTGTAGCCTTTTAAGAAAATAGCGATCTCTTCCTTTTTTTTCCTCTTTTGCAATCAAATGTAGTTTTAATGGAATGTATTCACTTGGTTCTTCTTTTTTTATTTTTTTATCTTTCTTTCCCGAGGCAGTGGGAGCTCCCTACCAGCAGATGAGGGGTCTTAATTCGTATCCTTAAATATTTGAACTGCACTAATGCGTGCCTCATCTTCTCTTGTCAGAGACGATGTAATGAAGCCGCGGATCAGCTCAGAGCAGCTCGTCTGAATGCAGCGAGGGCGTCCGGCACATTGACACGCAGAGAGTGAATGCATGTGCTCTGATTGCCCTGCGTGTGTGCGTGTATCTTTCCCCGGTGCAAACGTTCGCCCTCACTGTGCGCTGCTAAGCAGTTTTTTTTCCGCGCGCGTGTAGATCTCAGACGCCCTGATCAAGCGGGTGACGTCGTCTCAGGACCAGTGGGTAAAAGGCGCCTTGGAGCCGAAAGTGGGCCCCGAGTTTGACCTCACCCTCAACACCGACGCGCTGCTGCAGACCATCCTGCTGCTCGACTTCTGCCAGGGCAAAGGTACACAGGCGCCAACACACACTTCTTCTAATTTGTGTTCCATTCTTTCCCGAACGTCCCTGTGTTTTTTGCACTGCGCTCAACATTTGTAAAAGGGTTTTCTCCAGTGGAAAATCAGTGCCGAGCTCAGCTGCCTCGACCTATAGGCCGCCGGATCCCGCCTCTCCCACAGTGCAGCTCATTGGAGTCGTTGTGCTACATTCATCAATTCAGTCAATGTTAAAGGATAAGATAAGATCAGATAAGAAAAGCTATACCTTTATACGTCCCAATGGGGAAATTTGGGCATTACAGCAGCAAAGTGGACAGAAGAATATAGAAAGAAATTTACAAAAAAAAGCAATAGTATGTACAAAATATAACAAAATAATAATATTCAATAAAAAAGGTATATAAATACTATATACAGAGCAGTAGCAATAGTTGTATATGGAGACTAAATATAAATATTGCACAGTTGGTTATTGCACTTTAAGTGTATCAGTGAATAAGTGAATTTTTACAGTGTTTTTTTTTTACAGTGGTGGAGTTATATACACAGTTTTATTTCTCTGACGAGCAGTACTCGTGACGAGTATTACTCAAGACGAGTAGTACTCATGACGAGCATTACTCGTCACGAGTATTACTCAAGACGAGCAGTACTCGTGATGAGCAGTACCCGTGACGAATATTACTCAAGACGAGTAGTACTCATGATGAGCTGTACTCAAGACGAGTAGTACTCATGATGAGCAGTACTCATGACGAGCAGTAGGGTACTCATGACGAGCTGTACTCATGATGAGCAGTTCTCATGACGAGTAGTACTCATGATGAGCAGTACTCATGACGAGCAGTAGGGTACTCATGACGAGCTGTACTCATGATGAGCAGTTCTCATGACGATTAAACTGAACATGATCTATAAATACGTGAACACAACCAGCTCAAATATACACAAACATTGTTTACATTAACCCATAAACATTTTTTCTCACTCTTCCCTTGTGAGGTTTCCGTACAGCAGTGTACACAACCGATTAGCGATTCATTGGCTGCTGCTGCTGCTGCTGCTTCTGCTACCCGGCAACCAAGTTGGCATGCATGAGTAAACACAGCGTCCTTTAAATTCACTCCGCTGCATTCCCACAGATTACCCAGATGTATTGTTAATGTACATTAAATATGTAATCAGCTCTATGCATAATTTATTTTCATAATGCTCCACCGAGGCAGTAAAAGATGAGGGGATTTCTTGGGCTCATCGTGTGGATTCAACCTTAGTCACGTTGATAAAGGGGCAAATAACGCTTATTATTTTCTCCATATGGAACATTAACGCTTTATAATAAATATATTGTTTGTGTGCTCTGAGTTACAATACAGCATTCATTCAAAATACATTTTGATTCTTTGCTATTATTACAAATACCCTTCATATAAAAATGAAATGACACTCGGTTTAGTGCAGTATATAAATAATTACATTAAAACATTGCGCAATTACAGCGATTATGTATTCATAATGTGTTGGTAATTTGCTTATAATGCCTTTTGTTACCTCGTGGGATGTTAAAAAAGTTTTTTCGAATCTCTAACATCATCGTTTTTATCAAAAGTATGGAGCTACTGTTAGATATTCGGGCGAAAAAAATATTATAATATCCTAACACATATTTTCCCAAAAAACGTTTTCCTAATACGCAGACGACACAACGTTATACATTGATGAAACTATGTTTATAACTTCTTCTGAAAATAGCCAAATGTTCTGATATGAAGTGATGTGAATGATAATAACCTGACCTAGAATTCAATGGTGAAAAAAAAATCACAAGATTTACATATCATTTGCATACGGAGGACCATTTCTTTATTTCTTTAATGGGAGATGGATCTTTCATCTTTCCTTTTTTTTTTTACAATGCAATCCCAGTCTTTCCACTGGCCTCGCTTGTCACGTCTGGCTGCTTTTAATATGCCGTCTTCTTGTCATGTGCTCTTGTATTAAAACACCAAAAAAACAAAACAACGTCACACGTTCCAGATGTGCAGGAGAATCCATTATTGAAACAATTGCAGGCGGCAGACAGTGGTGAGGCTGAGATGGAGACAGAGAGCCCAGGAGGTATTTCAGAGATTCTACTTTGTTTTTTGAAAGTAAACCTCTGTTGTCCTTCCTCGTGATTTATTTTGTCACTCCTTCCTCGTCGGTTGGCCCTCACAGACATTCTGGTTGGAAACTCAATGGTCTTTTTTTGTCCCAAGGTGTCTTCCCGGTCTCCTTCCTCCGCATGGTTATTGTTTTTCCAGCTCCTCTCCAGTGAATGGCACCTAGTGTTGCCTTTCACTGCAGCACAAAGTTACCCTTAAAAAATTTGGTACAGTAATTTGTAGCCTGAAGTACTTCTCTTATTCCCAAACCAGCCTTTCCCGTTCACATTATAGATGCATTGTACCAGATTTAGTTAATGCAAACACCAGAATATAACAAGTAATAATGGCATGATTGTTATAAAAAAATACACTGTTAAAAAACAATTTGTAGTAAATACTTCATGTAAGTATGAAAAAAAAGAGAGATTCCTCTAAATAAAAGGTAAATTTGGTGTTTTGGCTGTGAACGAATCAAAGAAGTATTTTGGCTACAAATGTTGTGGAAAATATTTCATTTGAATATTGAAAGTTATCTATATGTGTACTGCAAAGATCCTACAACACTGTTCGTGTCCCGACTGCTGCCTTTCCCCTGTGTCGTCACCACTCAGGGTCTTTTTCCCCCCCGTTCGTCTTGAAGGATTTGTCTGTAAAGACGTTGTGACATGAAGCTGACGTCAAACAAAATCCTCAATGGTTTTATTTTTCATTTTGTTTCCTTCAGCTCCTTTTTGACTTGTAGTTGTGTCTTGTTTGTTGGAACAAGGGTTATCACCTCTGAGGTTAGACAGATATATTGCTTTTAATCAAAACAATCTTTTTGATACAATACTGCCTCCTTCCTGTCTTGACTCAACCGACATGGAGGTCTCTTACCATTAGGAACTATTTCCTCAGTATGTACCTCAGTTGGGAGTTTGAGTCTCTGGGCAGTTTAAATGTGCAGTAAAAACGTTCCAAATTGAATTAGAATAATTCCAAGACATTCAGTGGTCTTCAACGATTGTATCCGTCTAACAGAGGAAGTCGTGCTGCTGGTGTCTAATGTCCTCACACCTGATTCCCAGCCGTTGCCCTGTAAATGACTTGTTTTCCTCCCGTTAGATCCACGTACAAGCTCCTGTTTCTCTCCCCTCGGTTTGTTTAAACACAAGCAGCCAACCAACCCATGTCCCTCGGTGTCGTCTCCCTCCCTCCTCTCCATCCTTCTCTCCATCCTCTATCCCCCGAAACCATCATGGCGGTCCTCACGTCTCACCCAATCCCGAACCGATCTCTGCTCCGCAGCGGAGTCCGGACCGTCTGTGCCGCCGGCCCCTCTCCTGCAGCTGGAGAAGTGCTGCACCAGGAACAACAGCGCCACCTTGGCCTGGAGAGTGGCGGCGCCCGCCGGCAGCCCCATCGAGGGCTACATCCTGGAGTTGGACGACGGCAACGGCGGACAGTACAGGGTCGGTACCTGAACGCACATCGGTTCTGAATGCACAACTTTGCGTGTGGCGGAGTAGAACGATTGCCACTGTTGTCACGGCAATCAATAATCAAAGAAGTGCGGGAAAGTGCGTCCAACTAGGTTTTTCTGTAGCTTCCTCTTCGAAATTTGTATTATTAATAATCCATACGCTGCTGAACTCTGGCAAATGCAGATGGTTGTGCGTGTGTGTGCGCGTGTGTGTGAGAGAACACGCGTCATCAGGCACTGTAAGTGTGAGAGCACTTGACCTACATTCATAATTACTAATACTTGCACGTCGACGTTGAGTGTAATCGGCAAACGATAAATTGCACCCCGCGCTTAACGTGCATATGTAATGATGCTGGAATGTGTGTGTGTGTGTGTGTGTGTGTGTGTGTGTGTCCTCTCAGGAGGTGTACGTGGGGAAGGAGACTGTGTGCACTGTGGACGGCCTCCATTTTAACAGCTCCTACAACGCCAGGGTGAAGGCCTACAGTGCCATCGGTGTGGGGCCGTACAGCAAGACGGTGGTTCTCAAGACCTCTGACGGTAGGCTGTGTGTGTGTGTGTGTGTGTGTGTGTGTGTGTGTGTGTGTGTGTGTGTGTGTGTGTGTGTGTGTGTGTGACGGTTTCAGGCCATTTTCTTTTGATCTATCTAACAATGGAGAGCGAGTGAGAAGATGAGAAAACCCAGAGCTTCATATTCCTGGAGCGAGAACCAGAAAGGAAAAGGGAAAGACGGGAAAGAAACGGGAAGGATGAGGATATGTAAATGAAGGTCAGAGAAGGAAAGGGAGCAGGAAATGAGGGGGAAGCGACGGGAAGTGGGAAAAGAAGCGGAGAGGAAACCCTGACAGAGAGTGGGGGAAAAAGAGAAAAGGTGAGGAGGGTTCAGGAAGAAGAAAGGGAATAAGAGAGGGGAATAGGAATTGAAAAGAAAGGAGTGGACAAGAACAATAAGGAAGAAACAAAAGGAAATATTGTGAATTGAGGGAAAGAGAATGGGGTCAGAGGGAAAAAAAGGGACAGTGACAAAATCTTCATAACCACAGTGGGACACAGACACACACACACACACACACACTCAGAGTCTCTCTGTGCCAGCCACAATGACAATGGGCACCAGAGTCTGTTCTCTGACTGATAACCGTTCATCCCTCCCGCCCCTCTTTTTGTTTTTCTTGTCGTCTTTCTCGCTGCCTCGTCTCCCTCTCTCCTCCTCCTCGTCCTCCTCGTCCTCCTCCGCTCTCTCTTTTCTTTGAGGATTGTAGCTTCCTGCAGCTACACGCAGGCAGGACATTGTGAGTTATGCCTCTTGTTGTCTTCACGAGTACAAAGAGCAAAGAAGGAGGCCGGGAAACAGACACACTGAAAACGGGATTTCCTGTGGCAAAGAGAGAAAAGCTAGAAAAGCCCTGGCAGATATGATATTGTATAGAAATGTGCTGTTCATTGATATCATACAGAAATCTGTGCGGCAGGAACCAACTGTTAATACTTAGATTGTACAGTATATTGATGTGATCCTGTTGTCACTTGTTGAAACATTCCCACAGGCAGGTGCGTTGCAGCGGGGGGGGGGGGGGGGGGGGGGGGGGGGGGGGGCTCTCGGGATTACATGAGTCCAAAGCAATGACAATTCTGTGAGAACAATTTTAAATTCTAGGATCGGCTATGTACAGGAGACTGCAACGACACCGTGGTCAGAAAGACCCCTAACAAGACCCGCGGTTTGATGTAGGGCCCCCCAGGGACCTTTTGACTGGGGCCCCCATAGTCCCCTTGAAACGCCCCTGGCCACAGGCAAAGGGAAAACATTTGTTTAATTTATTTTTTCAAGCTAATGTTGTGGCAAGCTGTTACTCTGTTCCATCAGATTATATTGAGAATTTAATAAAGATGAAGATGAAGATTTGCATGAATCTAATATACCAGCGATGTTTATTCAGCCGAGACAAATTGGACATTGACAAAGCGACCATCCTGTAAAAGCACGAGAACATATGAGGACTTTTTATTTTATTTTTATTAATTACAAGAACAAATTGAACGTATTTTCGTATCGACAGCAGAATGTGTCCGTATTCCAGGATGGAAATCCAACGACAGACCGACAGTAGATTCAGCAAATCAGGGATCATGGACACACTATGATGCAACGATTATTGGCAGGCAGATATCGCAACATGACCGACTCGTCGTTTCTTTTTCTCTTCATCGCAGTGGCGTGGTTCACCTTTGACCCCAGCTCGGCCCACCGGGACATCGTTCTGTCCAACGAAAACCAGACGGTCTCCTGCAACAGCTACGACGACCGCGTGGTGCTGGGGACCGCTGCGTTCTCCAAGGTAACAGGTCATTTGATTATTTCATACACCTCCAGTAAATTGGCCTCGAGTAGAAGTGGATCAGATTCCTACCAGTCGGCGAAGACTGATGTTTACATGTGCCTCCGTTTCCCCTCGGAACCCAGGGCACCCACTACTGGGAGGTGAGCGTCGACCGCTACGACAACCACCCGGACCCGGCGTTCGGCGTGGCGAGGATCAACACCATGAAAGACATGATGCTGGGGAAGGACGACAAGGCGTGGGCCATGTACGTGGACAACAACCGCTCCTGGTTCATGCACAACAACTCGCACACCAACAGGTTGGTTTACGCTAATGGAAGCTTCCTACAGCTGATGCTTGTTGTGTGTGGAGGCAAACAACAGGAGACAGGGACCTTGTGAGGTGGCACTCCTGCATTAAATCTCACACATCTCGGAGGCAGACACACACACACACACACACACACACACACACACACACACGCACACACACACACACTCACAGTATAATGATGTATGCGCAGGATGACAGCGGGACCCTCGGGCATCACACAATACCAACTAACAAACACACCAGGGAACAGTAGAAGAAGAAGAAGAAGACGACGACGACCGCAGACATCAAAACATCTCCCCGCACCGTCTCCGTGTCACATGGAAGCGATCCAACTCTCATTAAACATTTATTCACGAGAGAATGTTGATGTTTTTTCTTCTCCTCGTAAGAGAAGAGTCGACCCGTCGAAAAGGAAACTGACTTGACCTCTTTCCCTCTCTCCTCCTCGGGTTCCGTCCGCACAGCAGATTTATTCGCCGTGCCGCTTTTTCCTCCCCTGCCATTAATGGTCTCATGTGTCGGTTGACTCGTATCGATCCGTCCGTCTCCCTCCGCGCCCTCAACTCTCATACAGCCCCGTGTCCTGAGGCGGCCATCTTTTTTTCCGTTGTTGGCGCACACTGCTCAGGGGCGAGTTTCCACGCCACACCTTTTACAGTAAATGAATAAGAATACTTCAGACGCATCATATCTCTATTGCATTTTTAAAAAAATGATACATTTCATGAGCATTTGTCTTTAGTTTTGCACGTACCACACAGACAAAGGCTAAATGGCTGCAGACGATGCAAAATCTCTTCATGCTCATGTGCATAATAAAACATAATAGAACATCTGGAGAGAATAGGTTGTTCTTTGTGTGGGAAAATACAGACAAAACCCCCACAATGCTTTGCTTCAGGTGGTCCTCTGCCACCACGTCATCCATTACAATCATCAAAATGATGCATACTTGGATGAAGTTATCCTGCTTATAACACGGCTTCTTGGTAGTCACATCAAAATATCGTATGGAGCCAGTCTCAGCCAGCTGACATTGGGCGAGACGCAGGGTATAGACCCTGAACGCATCACCAGCTCATTGAGAGAGATCGACAACCGTGCACACCCACCGCCAGGGTCGAACCTAGAACCTTGTTCTTGTGCAATAGTGGAGCCACTGTACCGCCCTGTTTTCACCTTATACTGTACTGTGTGTGTGTGTGTGTGTGTGTGTGCGTGTAGGGCGGAGGGAGGCATCTCCAAGGGCTCGACCGTGGGCGTCCTGCTGGACCTGAGCAAACACACTCTGACCTTCTTCGTCAACAAGGTGCAGCATGGACCGACCGCCTTCGCCAACCTGGAGGGGGTCTTCGTGCCGGCGGTCAGCCTCAACAGAAACGTACAGGTAACGTCCAGAGAGCAAAGAGGCAGAGCGGAAAAAAACCCTACTGTATCATGTACATTAAAATTAATGAAGTCAATGAATCTGTGTTAAAAGATGCTCTCAAGAATGTGTTCGACTAAATCAAGTGGTTATCGAGTGTGTTTGATTCCGGCAAAGAGAAGTGAATGTTGCCTCGGTAATCCAACTCATCGTGTGTGTGTGTGTGTGTGTGTGTGTTTCACGCGTCTGCGCCTTATATCAGACACTTTCTGTTGCGGCCCGCGTGATGTTTGTCCTCAGCGGCGAGCTCATCCACTGCTTGTCCGTTGCAGGTGACCTTACTGACGGGCCTGGAGGTGCCAAAGAATACCAAACAGTAGGAGCTCCTCCTCCTCCTCCTCCTCCTCCTCCTCCTCCTCCTCCTCCTCCAGGTCCGTGCTCTGGATGCAAAACACACACCGAGTCAAACACGCAACCTCGGTTTCGCGCCTACGTGGATCTCTTCCCCTCCAATGTCAGACGGGATTTAACTTGTCAATGTGCCCCGTTGTCTTGGGATGAAGAAGGAAGTTGTCATTGGCTCGTAAATAGGATACGCTACAATACGATTGGACTGTGGATTGCCATACGCCTTTTTTTTTTCTTCTTCTTCTTCTTCTTCACATATCCAATTGGCTTTGCCCTGTGACCTCCAGGATACCGACAACACTCCAGTAAATTTCAACGAGAAGGAAAAACGAGAGCCTGAAGTCACGCCCCGAGGCCTGAGACCAAATCACCGGTTAATACCGACTTCTACACTGTGCAGTAAAACAAATCATTTTGTACTGACAAAGGGGGTTATGACAGATATACAATCAGAGAGTTACACCACCAATTAAAAAAGGGGAAAAGAGGGTCTCCGGCAACAAGGTGCTTTCAGGGGACGGGGGGGCGGGGGGGGGGGGGGGGGGGGGGGTGGGGGGTCGTGGTTTCTGTTTCGCTCACGAAATATTCAAAAGCAAGTGTCCCAGTCGTGGCTCCGACCGCACCGGCGTCTGCTTTTTCACTTCTTTTCCATTATTGGTTTTCTTTTTTGGGGAGTTTTAATGGAGAAATGATTTCTCATCTGTGTGTCGGAAACCTGACAGAAGAAAATAAATAGCTCTCTTCATAAAGAACTGGCCAGGGGGCAACCTGGGAAGGGTTGGGCCCCAATTCCATTTCATTTTTCACTACATGAGAGATCTGAAATTCCTTTTTAGTGCATTTTTTTTGTTGTGGCCGACTTTTGCTTTTCCAATTACCTTTCAATCATGAAGCTTTTCTTAGATGAAGAAGGGAGGAATCTAGTCCCACTTGAGTTTCTGATTGACCAGTTGCACAACACGTGACACAACTGGTGGAATCAGAGGAGAACAGCTGAAGTCACTGAGCGATGAGACCGGCAACCGTTCACACTACTTCAACATTTATGACAAATACATTTAATGAGAAGATGGATACCATCCTCACATCTGTCCATCACATGAGAGCTTACAGTTAGCTTAGCTTAGCACAAAGTCTACATGTTAACCTCATCTATGACAGACCGGGGCCTGAACTCTTGGCGCAAAAGTGCGAGAGCGAATTTCCCAAAACGTCCCCCAAGAAATTCCTTCCTCGAAATTCAATTATTATTTGGATTTCTAACTCCTGTTGATGTACAAACAATACATTACATGTTGATTCAAGCTGCATGGGGGAAGCAAGAAGAACCATGGAAACTAAAAGACGCTCTGGCATTTAATGCTTTCGTAGCGGCACCATTCCAAATAAATGGAAATGTTCTCAATGTTTGTGCAGCCTATTATGCACATTGCCTCCAAAATTCAGTGTGATATGATATAGAATTCAAATTCTAGTGGATTGATTGAGGTTCGAGCTTAAATTATGCCTGTAATATTTCAATACATATTGGCTGCGCGTGTTCATTTGGTTTGCAAACAGCGTGGAATTGCGTGCAAACAAATTGCGCCTCTTGAATTATTATTTATTTTATTGTTATTAATTTCAGAAATGCTAAAAAATGAAATGGAAAATGGAAATCTTATTTATTTGTTCTACAACGGCTCCAGTGACGCATCAGACATGAGAAGAGAAGAAGTGCGGGTGTCTCATGGTGATTTAATTCCGAGCTCATCTGCGAGTCTCTCTGTTGAGCTTCAGACACACGGTTTCTTTCTACTTTTTTGTAATCTGTCAAAGTGAATATGATGTTTAAAAGCCACGTCGGGGCCAAGCTACATTTTGCTGCTACGTTTCTCGTCAGGGATCCGATGCGACGGCCTGCGAAGCTTCAAAACATTTCAACCAAACCACTGTGACCGAGGATGAAAAGTGTTGCTTTGACGTTTCCCTGTATATTTTTATCATGTAATCTTAATGCAGCAGAGAATGGAGATGTTCCTTTTGAATATAGATATTTAATCCTGGATTTTATTACAACATTGAAATATTTATATCCCCTATAAGTGTATGTGTGTGTATGTGGGAGAGAGAGAGAGAGAGAGGAGTCATTGGAGGTATAGACGGGCTTCAGATCAGTGGGATCATGATGAGTGTGTAAATAGTGACCTGCGAGTTATGAGTCAAGACGTGTAATATGAAGCATGGACGAAGCATCGAACAAGTTTACAAACTATCTGAGGCTGTATTGTAAATAGTCTTCTCTGTATTATTATTGTCTTTGCAACGAGTGACGTTGAAGCCAACTGCTATGACGAGCTCGCCCCCTGCTGGTCAATGGTGGCAACAACAGGATTCATATGTTTCTCATCTCAATCCTCTTGTTTCATACCTTTAATAGCTGACTTTTTTTTCATATATATATGTATATATATATACATATATATATCGGCAAACATTTTGTTTTATGAGGTGACAGAATAACCGTGTTACATCTTGTACTATAACCATCTCATAACATTCAAACATTTAATCAGGGACATTAAATAGCATTTGCATTTTAAAAGTTTATGTTGATAAATTATTGATTATTATTATTATTATGTGAAATTCTCAGTTTAAAACAAACTTTGAATATACGACTGAAGAGAAAAATAACTAATGAGGTCTATTTTCAATACGACACCTATTTTTAAAATAATTTTAGGTATGAGCAAAGTTCTAGAGTAGTAAACTGGAAATATCTGTACATTTTGTGTTTTCTTCTATTTAATGAATGAACCACTGCGAATGAAGAACAAAGATTGATTCTTTTTGGGAGATGGGATTTTGTTATTTTAAGAATCATAACCTTTACCTAGAATGTTAAATCCATGACGCCAACACCATAGCTAGCTTAACTGGCTTTTTGCACCGGGTGCTACATTCAAATTAATTTGTAAAATATTAACGTGAAGTGGCCATACGCAATATTGGATGACTTTGTGTAAAGTGACCGAAGTTTCCGCCAAATCCACAGAGAATTATCACCGGGCTCCTCTTTGCACCTACTGAGCATTTTTGTGTCATTTAGCTCATTGTTTTGGTTTCCATGACGACCAGCCTTTCACCCAGTGAATACAAACTTCTCAAGCACCAAACACAAGACAAACTTAGTTAGTGACTAGCTGCGATTTTAGCATTTTTGAAGCAAAAAGAGCTGCGTATTTCCCCCCGGATATGGTGGAGACCAAAAACAGAGCTAAAATAAATATTGGACTACTAAATGCGCAAATGTTCAGATCAATATAAAGAAGCTAGAGGTCAGTGTTGTTTCCACTGCTCCCAAGTAACCAAGAATGCAGTTAATGGAGGTTTAATAAAACATTGAATGGTGCCGCTTTAAAAAAAAAAAGGGGTTAACCCCTAACCCTGAATTGCAAATGGCTTGCACTTTAGAATTACTAAAGTTCTCGCTACACAAATGAAGATTTAGTTTTTGCAGTTTTAGTTTCTCCCGACACAGAAAAACACATTTAACTTTCTGCCATATGATATTGTTCTTCTCCCTGACGCGCTCCAGACTGCCAGCCACCACCTTAAGGGCTACGTTTGCACCATGCGATGCTTTCTGGTTGTTCCGCTCCACCACCCCTCTGACCGTCCTCCAACCCCCCATCAGAGGAGAAACCTGCCCCCAAGGTCGACTTCTCCTGTGACCAGGAATAGATTTAAGACCCGCGGGCAAAGTGAGACATCAATCACATTATCTGGGGAATCTTTTTTTGGGGGGGGGGTTACATGTCCGCTGGCTGTGTTGATGTCAATATGACACACGGAAAAAATCTGGACCACAGGGAATAAAAACAGTGCTGCAGACTTTTTAGGAAGTCAGTTTTTATCAGGAAAAATGGAGTTACACTGTTTCTTTTCCTCTATAATTCATATCAAAACGGACAAAAATCACATATTCAAAATGATTCACATTGTAGTCACTCCCTGTCTAGACATGGTATTGTACGGCATGTCCCTTTATCCCACACTCACTGTACCCACCCATGAATGTGTCATATAATTTAACTTCAACGGGTGCTGGGGGGGAGAAAGCATGTCACTGTTATTTATCGAAATAATATCAGAGGGGCAAAATATATATCTAATCTAAAGTATGTAAATATATTTAATTACATATTTATTTTCTTTTGTATAATGCCCTCTTCAATTTGTTCAGTATGAGAGTTGAATGGCTGCTGCTGATGAATTCTGTCAATGGTTGAAAAAAAAATCTACTGAAAATAAAACATGCGATATGCTGCAGATGAGCTCCATATTTCCTTGCGCTCTTAATTTTTTTGTGAAATATATAAATATAAAAAAAAGCTGCTCTGTTGAAAGGGTGTGAGAATTTGTGACCTCACCCGGCCGCATCACAGGTCGCGTTTCATCATCGCTAACATTTATGTTTCTGTGAAGACGGTTAATGTTTACACCTTGAACATTCATGGAAACTTCTGCCAGGACTTTTGTGTAAATTATTATTGACGACTCTTCTTCCCCGTGATTTTCCATCGTTGAGGTTTGAATCGCCTCACCTGCAAACATGAGCGCACACACTTGTCGTTAACTACAGTCCGACGCGAGGAGCAGGAAGTGGTCCGACTACCATGGATTTCCTCACCGTTCCGTCTTCTCTAAAAGACGTTCACGGCGGACTTACGGGAACAGACCTATTTTCTCCGCTTGTTGCTCTTGATTTTCTGGATCTCCTTGGTGCTCAGGATGAGCATCCCGTTCTTGAAGCGCCCCACCTGACCCGAGGGGGCCGAGCCGGGCCCAGAGGAGGACACCTTCTTCTTGTCCCTGGGTGGGGACGGGAGATACAGGGTTCAACAAAAGGGCCTGAATATTTGTTTGGCTGGGATTTTTTGAGGTCGCTGAATCGTGGAGGATGTGGAGACGAAATACTAGTGCTCTGTTTTTATTTGTCAGTTTTTTGTAAAACAAATTTAGAGAATGACAGTTATGTACTATATCATAAGGATATCCAGATTCAAGCATAAACGCTTCTGAGAGAAATGATTTCAGTTCACCAACCTATGATTGTTCGGCTTCTTCTTTTTCTTCAAGTCCTGCGGGGAGGGTGAACATGGATAGAAGCAGAATTTAAAACAAGTACATTGTTTAGACCATATTTTTTATCATTACAGTACATCATTTGAATAATTCAATGTACTCGTGTAACATCATAGTTCCCATAAGCTTTTAACTAACACGCTACAAATATCTTTTCTTGAAACTGGTGTTTGCACAATTTTGTCCACCCTATTAATATCAACGAGGGTTGACAAAGTAACAAAACACTAGGAATCTAGTCGGCCAGCCTGATGAATCACGTCTTTGAATAGTTCACACACAGCGAACGACGACTGCCGATCGAATGTTGATTTGGCCGCAAGCTCCAAAATTTGTCGGAGAGTAAAAATCGGGCTAAAGTTCGTGTCATGAGAGCCGGGCGTGACAAACTGACAACTACGTGTATATTCCCTAATATGTAAAATAGTAAAAGAGCCTTGGATCACACTCGACTGACGGTGCAGGACTCACCGGCTGAACCTCCTCCTTTGCTTTCTGCTTCTTCTCTTTGACTTGCTGCTGCAGCAGCTTGTAGTTGACGCAGTCCTTCTTCGGAGGCTGGATCGAGGGATAATAATCAAAATCAATGAGCTGGTCACTCGGCTAATTGAAAGTCTCTGTTACAGAGGAAGCCGTGAGTTTTTTTTCCCTCACTCTGGCTCCCAGCATGATCGCTCTGTCCTGCTCAAACACCCGCTGCTGCTCCTTCTTGTAGCCGGTGATGCCGAACCTGTGGACGTCCAGACGAGCCTGATGTGCACATACACGAATACAGTACAGTCAGACGTTATCACAGAGATGAAATGGGCTAAATGTGAGGTAATTATATTGATTCAATGTGCAACTATCTATGGTCACATACAAAAAAAAAAGAAAGTCACAAAATAATTTTGTGACAAAACAATAATTAAAACTGTCACCTTTTCAAAATCGATTGCTTCGTGCTGGTCGCTTTGTTTCTTCTCCGTGAGCGGCGGGGCCTTGAAGTGAGGACAGCACAGAGACCAGAGCATCAGCAGAGAAGTTTGACTCGGGGTGAATAAATATGTGGTGCAATAGATAACTTGTAAATGTAACTGTGATACAGTTCATCATATTCTCAGTCTGACGCTGTTTTCAGACTCCAGACAATGTCTGGAAAATGTTCTGTTCATTGGCCTCATCTGTACTTTCACAATGACCAGAACGATCTGAAGTGGCACAGATCTTACAGGTGTTTTGTCTGCGGCTGGTGTCCGCTTGGTCTTCAGTTTCTTTCTGGGATCTTGAAACGTCACCACCTCCACCCGGCTCACCTGCCGGACGGTGGTGCCTGAGGGGAGACATTGAAAGTCAACTAGAAAAGAGGGCGTGGAGAAAGGAGCGGCGGTGAAATCAGGAGTGATTCCAGGAAGCAGAACGATATTGAAAAGTCTCGACCACGTGTTGTTACACATGCTTGTTGCCATGGCGCCGTACCTGTCGGCTCAGCGTTTGGTTGCTGATGCTGCTGTTCAGTAGCAGTCGCCGCTGCTCCGCAGTCTTCAGTGTCACTGGGGCAAATATCCTTGACAGCAGTGAGCTCTTCCTCCTCTTCGCATCGTTTTCGTTTCTTCTTCTTCTTCTTCTGCTGTTTTGGCGCTGGTCCATTATCTGCACCATTAGTCAACAACACAGTTGGGTTTTAAAGTAGATCATGATTCATTCTTGGCACTGGATCTTAACATCCTCTCTCTCTCTCTCTCTCTCTCTGAAGAAGTGATGGACACTTTTTGACCCAGACGACAGCATTACTCAGCGTTCCTAGCATTGGCGTCAATTTTACTCTAATAATAATAATAATAGTGTAATACATCAGATCAAATCAATAAAATGAGTTTAGGTATTTCCTACAGGGATTGTTTTAACATCAAGACATTAAAACTTAGAGCCCACCAGATATGGATTTTTGTAGGCCGATATCGATATTAGGGACTACAAGATTTCCAATACCGATACATATATACATATATTATATATATATGGCAATGATTCCTAAGATGTCGTTATCAAACCTGCATGACAAAGAAATGAAATTGAGGCTTGATATAAGCATAAACGTAATCATTATTAGCTATACATGAATAGAAAATACAACCAAAATATATAGAAGTTGCATAAAAAAGGCTAAAGGGCTCTATTAAAAATACAATACTAATATACATAATTTGACCAGAGATTGCTCAAACGTGCTTGTGGGTGTGATAACTTGAAGAAACTAATTTTATTTTTCTCCCTTTTACGATTTTAAACTGATTTTTTTTTTTTTTTAAGTCAATACTTCGGGTGAATGTTTCTGTGCTCGATTGGTCATGACTGTATCTAAACACCGGCAGCTAACGTTACCAATGTAAGTTATATCATGTAATCTAAGGAAATGCTATCAGTCCAACTGCTTTGACTATGATAATCACAAGCTAAGTGACATAACGAATGTATTAATCATAATGTTACGGCACTAGCTCCTGTGGTAAACCAACGAGAAAGAAGCAACAGCAGCTAACGCTAAGCTAGCCGCGTAGCAAGCTAACGTCGCACTTACCAAACTCATAGAAGTGATCCAGCAGCTGTTCGAGGAACCGACCGTCGTCTTCGTCTTCCTTCGTCTCTGAGCTCATGTTTAAACCAACGGTGAGAAGCAGGTTGGCAAAAAAAAACCCACCTGATGCTAAGATGCTAACAGCAGCGGCGCCGCCCGGATGACAACAAACCGTGAAAGGCACGTGGAACGGTCGCCCAGTGCGAGGTTGGTCCTTCCGGGCCGCCGTAGCTACGGGAATGGCTACGGAAGTAGCCAGTGTAACACGCCCATGTGAAGTTCTGTACGCTGCAGTCATCGAGTAAGAAGGAGCTTATCTGAGAGGAGGGACTGTACACACGTTCGTGTGCGTTTTAACTAACACCGGACGACGTTTGCGTGCCGATGAGAGAGTGACAACAAAAATAATGGCGTCCGAAGCTGTTTTTTCGGTATGTATGCTAAGCTAACTTAGCTCCGAGCTTTAGCATTTGACTTTTGACATTTCATTCAAACAGCTGATCGTCAAACGCGAACGTGTTGGCGTGACAACACGTTTAGAGAATTACAGTCACAGATGTCGATGTGAGCTGTGATATTTCCAAAAAAACCAAAAAACTTCACTATCTGTCAACACATGGTCATGTTTAAAAGTGATCACCTAACATATTCCCCTCCAGTTATGACTGTAGCAAGTTTGACTTATGGCAAGCACAACTGTATATGGATTCTTCATGTTTACTTGCATCGCTGCATGGTTCTGACACACTGTTGTTCGCTGACATGCAGCACAGAGACCCCATGTTGCAGAAGAGGGATGAGTTCGAGGACATGCTGGAGGAGAGGAGGAACTCCAGCGACCTGAGGTACGCCCTCAGGTGTTACACACCTGTCCTCTACAAGGGGGTGACGCCCTGCACAGCCGGAGCCCTGAAGAACATGGTGCTGCAGTCGGCTCAGATACACTTCGTCATCGGTCAGGTGAAAAATGGAGAGGTGGCGTCTTGACATTCAGGTTATTATACCTGATTATTGTACCTTAATTAGATCTAATGAACAGAAAACAGGTTCTTAATTCATAGTGGAGTATTAAGTTTTTTTTAAAGTTCATTATTTAGACTGTTGGTAATACACTTGAAATATTCGTTTTTCAAAAGAAAAATTAAAAAATTACTTGCCTTCTCAATATTCGTTTCCAAAACCATAATGAAAAAAACAGATAACGAAAATATCAAAATTGGATGAAACGCTCGTTCCTATTTTGTTTTATCTGCATTTTTTATTAGGGCACAAAATTGGAAATTTAAAAAAACAAGGTCGTTATCCATTTTTTTTCATTTTGGTTTGGGAAACCAAAGTCATTTTTTTTTATTTGTTTCTATTTTTGGAAAAAATGAATGAATGACTGATACACAAATTTACTGCAACGTTTTCCTCCTTGAGTTTCAGATGGTGAAAATAACAAGAGGGTCAGAGAAAAAAAACTTCTATTGTCCACGTGATTACATTACATTAATTTATCTGGCGCTTTTGTCCGAAACGCAAACAATTATCGACTTTCGATTCATATCAGAGGAAGGCAGTTAACATTAAGGGCCTTGCCTCAGGGCCCACGCTGGATTTTCATTTTAGCCATGCCCCTCGCCGGGAATCAAACCCCGACCTTCTGTTCCAAAGTCAGCGGTGTAACCCGCTAATCCATACATCAGGTTGTGTGACTGTCTTATCTTGGATTTGTTATTAAGGTTTCCAACGAGACGGGCAGGGCCGTCGACGACATCCAGGAGGAGGCGTCGGCCATCTTGGAGGAGATGGCGCACAGCCTGCAGCTCAGCACCGTTCGCTTCTTCGCCTTCACGCTGAGCAAAGTCTTCAAGACCCTGTTCAGGAGCATCTGTGTCAACGAGGAGGGAATCCAGAGAGTGAGTGGCGACACAAAGTGTCTTGTGAAAAGTTGACGTGACACACGTTGACAGATAACCTGTGTTTGCCTGGTTGTTGTTGTTGTTGTTAGCTCCAGCAGGCCATTCAAGAGCACCCGGTCGTCCTCCTGCCCAGTCACCGTAGTTACATGGACTTCCTGCTGATGTCGTACATCCTGTACACCTACGACTTGGCCCTACCTGTCATCGCTGCTGGCATGGGTAAACATTGGAAAGACCGCGAGCGTTCCCTTCATGCTGCGTTTGTTGAGTACACAAGTTTGTAATGTTCGTTTTTTTTAAGTCGAGGAGGTGTTGATTCCTCTTGATGGAGCTGCAATGTGCTGAAAGGTGATTTTTCCGTTACTGTTTGCGCATGACTCAAAAGCGACTCGCTTCCCTGCAGATTTCATGGGGATGAAGTTTGTCGGGGAGATGCTGCGGATGTCTGGAGCCTTCTTCATCCGACGCTCCTTCGGTGGCGACAAGCTCTACTGGGCCGTCTTCTCAGAATACGTCAAGACCATGTTGAAAGTGAGGAAAAACACTCTTTACCTCCACAGTTATTTCTTTTTTATTAAGGAATGACATTTTTTTTTCTAAAGTAGTGGCCATCTTAGTTTTTAAAACCCTGTTGCACAGCATCCAATGAAAAAAGAGTGAACAAGAATGAATAAGGATTTTGGTATTTTTGTAAATCTCTTTCTTTGATTGCTATTTTTTTTTTTTTATGCCAGAATGGATTTGCACCAGTTGAATTTTTCCTAGAAGGGACCAGAAGCCGAACGAGCAAATCTTTGACTCCAAAGTTGGGTAAGAAACAAAAAAAGTTTCTCTCATCCGCAGATCAGATTATTTCATCTTCTACAGTGTCTTTGACAGTTTTAGTTTCTTATTAAAACATAAAATATATATCAAGCATCTAAGGATTGAGTCTTATAAACGCTTGAGGCAAATTTCTAATTTGATATATTAAATTATGTTCCTTTTTCATTTATAATTAGCACAGTCAAGTTCTGCAAATTTCTCCATTTTTCTCACGACAATGACCTTGTTTTAAAAAAAAAATTAAAAATCATCTGTTCATCTTCGTCTTCCTCCAGGTCTGTTGAACATAGCGATGGATCCCTTCCTTAAAGGGGAAGTGTTTGACGTGCACTTGGTCCCGGTCAGCATCAGCTACGAGAGGATCTTGGAGGAGGCGCTCTATGCCAGAGAACTGCTGGGGGTACCCAAACCCAAAGAGTCCACTTCAGTGAGTCACTCAAACATCAGACTGGCTTACGTCATATGAATATAAACTAAGAATAAAAAGCCTAAGTATGAGTTTATGAACGTACGGACTGATTTCCCTTGTTCTCTTTCTCTTTTGAAGGGTCTGTTTAAAGCCAGAAAGGTTCTCAGTGAAGACTACGGCAGCATCCATGTTTACTTTGGTCAACCGGTGTCGGTCCGAAGATTGTCCCAGGGCAAAGTTGACCGTGGCCAGTTCAACCTCACACCAAGGCACGAAGCACCAACGTTGAATTGTCTGTGGAGTATAAAAAAAAAAACCATGGACTTGACTGGGAGCTTTGCGTTTTCAGACACATCCCCAAGAGGCCCAGCGAGGAGATCCACAGCTTCGTGAACGACTCGGCCTACGGGCTGGTCCGGGCCCAGGAGGAGAACATGGTCCTGAAGCCGTGGGTGCTGCTGGCCTCCCTGCTGCTCCAGAACCACCACGGCGACCAGGCGTCGGGGCGGGCACGGGGGATGGCACTGGACGAGCTGACGGAGCAGGCCGTGTGGCTGAGGGACCTTTCCCGACAGTATGGAGCCTTCCTCCACTGGCCTGGTACAGTATGAGCCTGATGCCCCCACCGCCCCCCACCCCATAACCTCCACATTACACAATCTGACTGATTCATTGTCATCACAGTGACACTGAAGACTCTGTTCGAACTGACAAAAGACCCCTGTTAGAAATCACATGTGGTGTTTGAGCATATTGGCGGGGTTGTCAGAGTGGTGTGATCTAAACTAGACCTTTGATTTTATGAATTGATATCTGATATTTGAGGCAAAAATATCCGATCATTCTTTTTTTAAACGCGTAAATACAACTGGAATACGGAGGATCCCTCAAACGTGTCTGTACTGGGGCAGGATATTCAACATCTGAACAATATTTTTCTTATAGTTGGAATTTAAAATGTTAAAAATAGAAACACGAATAGACCTTATTTTTTTAAAGGCACATGTATTTAAGACAGTTGTTGACAAGTTATATAACCTGCTTATAGACAGTAGACAGTTTTGTTTTTAACCCAATAATTAAAATAAAAAAACTACAAGATAGAATCTTGAATATTTAAACACTGTTCCTTTATTTGGATGAGATGATGCACAATGATTTCATTTAGGTTACGGTTCTTTTACCACATAGATTTCCCTCGCAGATGTGAGACTGCATTAATAACTTAACAATTTTTTGGGTTTTACATACAACCGACATTATTCTGTGCTGGCAGATCCAGTAAACGCTCCTCTGTCCCTTTTCTTCGTCTCTTCTTTCATCCACTTTTTCTCCTTCAGACCACGTGCCTCCGCCGGAAGTCGTCTCCTCCAGTCTTTCTTTGCATCGAGGTCTCCTGACGATCACCGAGGGAAGAGTTCAACTGGCGTCGGAACAGGGTTTGTGTATTTTATAATATGTAATTGTGCAAAGAAGGCGTTCTCCAACTACTGGGACCAAGCCGAGAAGCAAAGATTAAACGCCGCCGTTACACGACTACAGCTACTACCTGCTTCTTTTTGTAAGATGAGCTCATTGACGCAAATGCAAGAAAATGTTAAAAAACGAAATTTTTCCATCTCCTGTAAATGGCGTCATGCAGCAGGAGGACCAGCGGGCCCAGGGGAGCCTCCCCCGGTCGGCCCAGAGGAGGAGCTCCTGCGCCAGGCGGTCACCGTGCTCTCCTGCGTGTCCTACAGGAACCAGGCGCTGCACGTCTTCCTCCGCCCGGCGCTGCTGGCCTCGGCCGTCCACGCCGCCTCCTCCAGCGGGAAACGTAAGACTGACGCGGCTCTTTTCACCTGCTCACGCGTCAGAAGGCCACAAAGTGAATAGTTTGGAAGTGATGGTCTCGCGTCCGATTCTGGCGATTATCTGTGTGTGAACACTCTGCTTGAGTAAATATTTCTTTAACTAACCTTTTCGATAGAAGGTGGGATGAATATGCGTGATGGAATTTCTTGTGTAAATAGTGTGTGGGACTTTTTACAGTTTGACCTCAGGCACTGAAATTCCTTTTTCAGCCCTTTCAAGGAATGTTGTGCAGCAGTGACATAAAACATTAGCAATATAGAAAATACAGAACATCTTGGATAAGTGTTGCTGCACGTGAACCGTTGTGTGTGTGTGTGTTCCAGAGGAGATCTTCAACAGCTTCAGCTTCCTCAGGAACATGTTCTCCAATGAGTTCATCCTCTGTCCCGGAGCCACGGTGCAGGTGGGCAGAAAATACATCTTCAAATGTCGGTTGAACGAGGGAAAGACAGACTTACAGTGCTGTTTTTTATTTCTCACGCCTGTGGTCTTGTAGGACTTCGAGGAGGCCTGTTTCCTCCTGGTGAAGACTGGAGCGCTGCACGTCTCCCAGCAGGAGGTCGTGGTGACGGAGAGAGGACACAGAACTCTGGCCTTCCTCACCAGTGTGCTCGATCCCTTCCTACAGGGATACCAGGTGAGGGTTAGAAGTAAATATGCACATTGACAACCTGTATTTAGATTTAATGAAGTACCTGCAGGCGTTAGTTAATACGCTTCTGAAGCTCATTAGATTTGAACAGCGCTAACGATTAACTTTTCCCCCCCAACAATTTGGAGTCTAATAACTTTCCTCATGTCATGTTTTGTTTTTGGTCATTTGCTTTTGAGTAATCAATAGGATATTTAAAAAATTAAATGTGAGATCTGTTTATCTAGCATGTGTACTCTGTACTCAGTCCAAAAGAAAAGAAAAATACATGTTTTGAGTATCGAAGTCAATGGAATGTTTGTTTAATTTAACTAGATAGTAAATTTATTGAAAATATATTTCAATATGAACATATTGATTTAATTATAGCATCAGAATGGTTAAGGTTTATATATGTGCTGACCCTTGATGTCCACTAGAGGGCGCTGTCAACACAGCATTCACTTTACAGCTGTGTGTGTGTGTGTGTGCGTGTGTGCGTGCGTGCGTGCGTGCGTGCGTGCGTGCGTGCGTGCGTGCGTGCGTGCGTGCGTGCGTGCGTGGTCCCAGGTTGTGTGCAGGTTCCTATCTGAAGAGGCCAACGAGGCGCTGACAGAGAAACAGTTTGTTCCTACCGTCAGGAAGTTTATCATCAAACGTCTTCTCGCAGGTTTCACACTCTTTTTTTTCTTCTATTTCTTCTCATGGTTTATCGCCTCTGTCTGATTTTTGACAGTCCTTTAAATGTGCTAACTGTCAGGTGTGTGTGTGTGTGTGTGTGTTTCCCAGGTAGACTAAGATACACTGAGGTGTTGTCGTCGGACCTCCAGAAGAACGCTCTGGCAGCTTTGCTAAGACTCGGAGCTGTACAGAAAATCAAGGGGTACGTTGGTTTCGATCATCCTCGTGTCCCTGGTGAGTTCGATAAAGCATATGAATGGGGATAAAGGTCCTCTGGAAAAATGACAAGAACCCCTGAAAGATTTCATACCACACGTATGATGTGTGATATTGACTTGCTAGATTCATATTTTTTGGTCTGTATGGTCATAGTAGTCCCTGCATTTGGCTGCGTGTCTGCGGTGAGTGTTATCGCTGCCCTGTTTGGTTCTGAAAGTGACGGGTGCACTTCGATGTTTCTACTCCAGAGCGGAGCCGGGAACTCTAAAGGTCAACAAGGTGATGGTGCACTCGTTGGAAGACGCTCTAGGTAAGAAACCAGCAGGAATGAAAACAAGAGTTGTGCATCTCGTCCTCGAAAAAACATCTCAAATGAATTTGTCCGTTTGTCCAGGAGGAAATCTCCCAACGCAGAAACCCGCCGCCGTCGCTCGCCTTTAATTCACCGCCTCTCATCAGGGAGAGGAGACGGAGGAGGTTGAACCGTGGAGTACGACTCGGCCCCGGGCTTCTCACAAAGGAAAGTCCGACCCATATCTTTGCTTTCTATGAGAGGTGGAAGAGAAGCCATCTGGAGACGGCTCAACCCCCTTTGTCTTCTTCCGTCAAAATGACTCTTCTATTAAAATATCTTTTATACGCGCACACAAAACCAGACGATGACCGAGGCCTTGGAGGTTCATCGCGATGTTCCATGCCATTTTCCATTTATGCTTTTTGATACGCATCCTCTAATAATAATCAGCGCGGCTTTTCTTTGTGTCATTCTCCGTCTCCTCTCTTCTCGTCTATGCTTCTGTTTGTTGAACGCCCTCCCTCTCTCTCTCTCTCTCTCTCTCTCTCTCTGTGTCTTTATCTTGTGCACTTTAACGAATGAATTCATGCAATGTGGTGTGGTCCTGTATCTCTAAACTGTCTTTTAGCAGCGTGTTTCTCCTTTTCGCCGTCTTTTTGGTGCTAAATTGGATCATAGATTTAAAATATATATATATATATATGTATATATATATATATATATTTCTTTTTTGCACTGTATGTATGAACGTTTATACATTTGAGTTGAATTGTCACAAACCCAAACTGCGTGGATGAGATGTACGTTCATCTTTGTTTACACGGACGCGATGATGATGATGATGATGATGATGCTACAGGCCTAATGGCGCCGTCGCACATTTGCCATCTCCAGATGAAATTGCAGTTCGTTACGTCGAAGCTCTACCAAGCTACACCAAAGGAAGAAGATGTTTTAGTGGAATTTTTCCGTTCCCCCGGCGGGCGTCATCATCCCGTGTCCTCATGTTCTCGAGTGCGGAATAGTTACTGAAGCTGCGTCACAGTTACTGAGATTTAAAAAAGAATATATGAAACCTTTATTGATACTTTTGATTAAAGGGACGGAAGACGAGACAAATGAAAACAAGGAGCAGTGACACAGAAACAAGAAACTACTTTTGAAGACTCAGGATTCAACTACTGAGCCGATGCGTCGTTCAGAAGTTCGTCGTTTTTCAAATCAAAAGTTTCCAAATTAAAAACTAGGGTAATTTTTTATTTGGTCGGTGGTTAAACAGCAGTTCCATCCTGTCACCTTGGAAATCCAGACTCGGTGTCTGCGGCAGATGGAGAGTCATTAAAGATCATGGTCGAACCAATCAGACACCGGTTCTCGTGGCAAACTGTCGGTGCAGTTTAGTTCCTGGACAAAAAGGAATTGTTTGGAATTTGTTTCGGCATCGGTGTCAATATTATACTTCGAACTGCATTTCCTTATTGTTCTCTTTTGGGAATATAAACCAAAAAACAAACAAAATTAGCCAAATATCTCAAATGTGCCATTTTCAGTTTTTGCCATTCGACAACTTTAGACAAATCTGTTTGTTTCCCTTGAGGCTTCGCTTGTCGTGTGTTGAGAAGAGACAAACTTGTCCAAAAGGAATTCCACTCCAAAAATGACCACGTATTTAAAAAAAAAAAATGCTACCTCCTTCTTCTTTGTTTGCCAAATTTGCTCGATACTCAACTCGTGTCTTGAAACTTGAAGCACTGAAATTAACTTGGGTGAACAACGAACTTTGAACAACTCCAACCTGCCTGTCAACACGCCATCCAAAGTTGGAGATCTACAGTTTGACTATTTGTGGTGGCGGTATATATATTTCCCCCCCAACAGCTTTTATATGATGTCTTTGTGTGTGTGTGTGTGTGTGTGTGTGTTCAGGCATATTACTTTGTTGAAGTGTGTGTGTGTTGGGTGAGGCCTTTTAGTCCTGAATGTACAGGCTGAGGATTTACAAGAGCATATTAATAAAGTGTTTTCAAATACAAATCATAACGCAGATAGTTTTTTTTTGTGACGACAAGATGATCAGACTGGTGTGTGTGTGTGTGTGTGTGTGTGTGTGTGTGTGTGTGTGTGTGTGTGTGTGTGTGTGTGTGTGTGTGTGTGTGTGTGTGTGTGTGTGTGTGTGTGTGTGTGTGTGTGTGTGTGTGTGTGTGTGTGTGTGTGTGTGTGTGTGTGTGTGTGTGTGTGTGTGTGTGTGTGTGTGTGTGTGTGTGGGTGGTCTGGCAGCACAGGGGAGAGAGCACTACATGAAATCGTCCTCCAGGTGTCAGAATTGCCTCTCGGAGATCCCTCCATCCATGGCAAGTTGTTGCACACACACACACACACACACACACACACTTCACAGAGCAGCAGCAGCATTTTTCATCATGTTTTGTGGCTCTGCTGCTGAGTAAGAGACTGCTGCCAGCAAATCCGCCACTCTCCATCCATATTGCCCTTTCTCTCACTCTCACTCGGTCTCTGACACATAATAGGTTCATCTAAAGTTGCCGTACCAAATTGCTTATACACACGCGCGCACACACACACACACACTCGAGTCCGTCCATCCATCCATCCATCCACCCACTCCCTCCCTCCCTCCTCCTGCCTGCTCCCTCTCCCTCCCTGGTCCCAGGTGGGGGTTTATAATAGTGTCAGCTGCAGCCGTATCAGCACTTTATCTGCCACATTATGACGGGCCACATTGAAGGAGGCGGGGGACACGCACGCACACACACACACACACACACTTGCACACGCACACACGTTGGAACGGCAACACCTTTTACAAACGGGCTTCTGACCCGCGGCGTGAGTTTCACGACCACAAGTGCAGAATGTTTAGGCCTCTGTTATTTGGTTATTTTTTTATTATAGGCATTGACGTGCGCGTGCATGTGTGCACGTTGGTTCATGGCGGTTTGGCGGAGGTCTATGTGTGTAGGGGATTGATTGAAAAGAAAAAGAGACCCTGGTGTATAATGTTTCAGCAGCGAAGCCTCAGTAATGGTCGGTTGATGGATTGGGCACATTGACTCCTGCAGATCCTTTTCATCAGCGCTGTGCCGGAGGGCGGAGGCGTCTACTGTACATACGGTGGAGGGGAAGTGATCCGGGACATCCGGGGGCATCGTGCGCATTGCAAAAAAACACACGGCTCTCCTCTAGACGCTCTCGTTTCTTTCTCCACCGGCAACTCAGAGAAGAAAAGGCTGCAGCGAGAGGAGAGTGGCAGAAAGAGCAACTTTTCAGGCCTCAGGAAACTGGAATCAAATATGATCCATAAGGCACACACACACACACACACACACACACACACACTCACACACGCACACACACACACGCACACACACACACACGCGCACACACACACACACACACACACACACTCATGCACGCACACACACACACACACACAAAATTCAACAGTGATTTCCAGCAGTTTGAGGCAAATTACACTCTACAGCCTGAAATGCCTTTTAAGAAGTTCCCACAGGAGCACATTGGAAAGAGAAGTGGACTCAAACCACTCAGCTTTTGTTTTTTTCTTCTTCTTTTCTTGTCTTTCCCCCTTGCTAGTTTCCCCACCGGACACCGAAGTCCTCGTATCATTAATCCCTGGGTGTAGCTGCTTGTTATGTGGTGCAGAGTAATGGCGAGGCGAAATGAAAAATGCTCTGGTAAGATGACTGTTATTACACGTAATGGATATTTTCGTGGGGAGAGGACAGCGGTTGTCGTCTCTGCATGTACGTCGCTCTCGCCGCTGAAGGGGAAGAGAGCGACGTCACGTGGAGAAGTGGAAGGGAGGAGAGTGGCAGGCCACAAAGTACATTCACTCAAGTACTGCACCTCAGAGCTTTTTCTGAAGTACTTGAGTGTTTTGGGGTTTTTTTTCTTCGTTTTATGACCGTACATACTTTGGGAAAAGTTTTTCTTTGGTATATTCTTTTGACAGGTGTCAATTTATTAAAAACCAGTGGCACACAGTCATCAGTATCATCCACTAACCAGAAGGTCGGTGGTTCGATCCCCGGCCCCTCAGTCCTTGGGCAAGACACTGAAACCCATATAGCCCCTGAGTGTGTGAATGACACACACACACACACACTGAACCCCATATAGCCCCTGAGTGTGTGAATGACACACACACACACACACACACACTGAACCCTATGTTGCCCCTGAGTGTGTGAATGACACACACACACACACACTGAACCCCATATAGCCCCTGAGTGTGTGAATGACACACACACACACACACACACACACACACACACTGAACCCTATGTTGCCCCTGAGTGTGTGAATGACACACACACACACACACTGAACCCCATATAGCCCCTGAGTGTGTGAATGACACACACACACACACACACACACTGAACCCTATGTTGCCCCTGAGTGTGTGAATGACACACACACACACACACACACACACACACACACACACACACACACACTGAACCCCATATTGCCCCTGAGTGTGTGAATGACACACACACACACACACACACACACACACACACACAGCTGCTCCTCCTGGCAGTGCTTTGGAACAGGAGCATATTTCATGCGGTGATTGTGGCGAAACGCCGCGACAAACATAAACCTGAACCTTTTAACGGTTTGTGTTTTTTTACACCTTGAAATTATGGCTCGTATTAAAATACATCTGATAACGACATCTGCGGTGTGTGTAGCGTGGCCGTTGTGCACATTTAACACAGTCGTCGCATCGACAGTGTGAGTTCTGTTCACAAAGGAGACGGCGAGAGCAAACGTTCAACGATATAATTACAATATTGGTTTTCAACAATTATGGTTAATGTATCCCCCCCATCTGTAATGCATCAAAGATAAGCTCTTCTGAGATCAGTGATTAAAGCCCAATGGAAACATTTGCATTTTTAATTATATTTGCATAATGCAGACATGCATGGATCTAATATACTGAGCTAATGTCTGCAATTAATATGATTTCCAATTGTGAGCAATGGATTTGCTTTACATTTTTAAAACAAGCCAGGCTGCACACACACACACACACACACACACACACACACACCTGCACACGGGGGTACGTCTATATACAGTACATACGCATAATCACACACACACACACACACACACCTGCACACGGGGGTACGTCTATATACAGCACATACGCATAATCACACACACTCAAATGTGCACAACTTATTACCCTCAGTCTGGTGGGATTCCCACGAGCTGCCGGGTCTTGACAACAAGATAAATAATAACCCTCTGATGGATGCTGCCGTGAAGTGAAAGCTCAGGGAAGATTTAATAAAATCTGATAGGATCTAAGTGAAGTGTGTGTGTGTGTGTGTGTGTGTGTGTGTGTTTGTAGTGGAACTCCCTTTGTAGATCAAGGTTTATTTGAATCAGGATTTTTCGGAACATGAGATTTTCCTTCACGGAGAACAAAGCCGGTTCAGTAAACCCAGCTGACAGCTGTCCGTCCGTCTGAGTGTGTTATTCAATATATCCTCCTCAAATGATGTGCCAGTGGTTACACCAGCTTTTTATGCAGAATTTACATAAAATACAACAATGCAAATGTTCCACGTCTCTGTTACAAAAAGTTTATTGCCTCATACTGAGGCTCTCGTGACTCACAAAGTACAATCCCTGATTATGTTCCAGCTGAGTCATTTGACATCAAGTGGGTGTTTCAGTGTGGATGAATAGGTTTTTGTGCGTCCGCCCCTGTTTTAACAATATCATAAGAATTGTGAGTCACAAAGAGGAAGTATAGCCTCTGCTGATCTTCGTAAACCGGAGAAGATTTTTGCCGGCAGCCACAATAAAGCTTTGTTTTTGTTCTGTCGACTCTGCTCTCTAAATTCAAGGTGTACGTATTACTTGCCTGAAAAGTTCTCTAATAATAAGAGGACATTAAACCATAAACTGGCGAAATTTATTGGGCACGGCGTTGCCCTTTGAAACTTCTAATTATTCTCCTTCAATGAAATGAAAAGACAAGATGGGCTGTTAAGTTTGTATCATAAACCGAACAGAGAAGTGGAATAAACAGCCCCCGACTATGAATAGAACTAATAACCAACCAGTCTCTGATATCACACGAGTAGTACTGTTGATGACACACGATTCAAATCTACAACACGACCCAGAGGCTTACAGACATCAGGCGGCAGCGTCAGGAAAGAAGAACCATCCTCTGGTGGAGCTGCCGGTTGCCGGCCAACCGCCTGCCTCTCGGCCAAACTGCCGCTGCGGCTCAGAGACACAAAAAGCCAAAGCCAATTGAACTTGTGCAGGCCTCCGCGGGGCCCTTCAAGACTGGGAAAGGTAAATCTGGGTCTAATTAAAATGACAGGACGGGTAAATGTCCTCTCTCCCCTCTCGGCGCGAGTGCTCTCCGGGGCCAAAATAACTTTCATAATCAGGAGTGAACTGATCGTTGAGGAGGACGGTGCACAACAGCTTGTGCTTTCCCCCCCCCCCCCCCGCCCAGAAAATACACTGCACACGTGGCAGAGAGCGGAGGGAAACCTGACGGAAAGAAATGAAGCTGACGATTGAGCTCATTCATCATCGGCCGAGGGCATCGTAAGGGAAACTGCTTCATTTTGGTAATTTATGTTTATCCATTGTTCCATTTTAAAGCTACAGTGTGTAATATTTAGAGGAACTTATTCGCAGAAATTGAAAAAATATTGTCCACCACCGGGTTAAATATAGTGACATGAGGTGCAGAGCGAGTCGCCGTGTTCACTACGTTGTGTTGAACGCGGTTGTTGAAACTAAAACGTTTCCAGAAAACGTCGCACTTGCGTTGAATTTTCAGACGCTGCCGGAAACCGGAAAATGGAATCAGCGGTGCGCCACCGTAAAGTGTCCCCGGTCGGGTGCTCACTTGGTTGCGCTTTTGCAGCTTTACCACCAGATGGCGCCAGAAAATTACAAAAATTACACACTGGGGCTTTAAGGATTTTTTTTTTTTTAAATATCAGATTTAACTGAAAACATCATAACAACACTTTGTTGTGCCACGACGAATACAGGCAGAGTTAGAGACTAGCTGGTGAACACGGTGGAGCACTGAGCAGCTACAGGACCGGATATTTCCCTCAGGAGTCGGTAGAGACCAACACCTGAGCTAAAAGAGAGCGTGAATTGGACTTTTCATCACAACTCTTAATGAAAGTGGAATTGTCGGACGTGCGCACAGTTAACAAAAATATCTGGCAATTGCCAATGACAATTATTTATTGCAGATTGGTCTAAAAACTGAGGATGAAATAAAGCACCGTGACCATAGAAGCAGCAGTTGACAGAAGCCGTTTTTAAATAATCTGAGAAAAGAGTTAGAAAGGAACGAACAGTCGTCAAATACAGTGGTTGACAGCAACTCTGCAAACGGCTGCAACGACCCCGTTCTCACTGCACATTTCTCACGTCAACCTCACCTGAGCGGAGAAGGTGGCACATCTGGGCCGACTGTGCGCGCAGCCGTCGACGTGTGCTGTCGAGACATGTCAGCGCCTCAGATTGGATCCTCCGACAGATTGTAATAATTTCCTCGTCTCCTCATTACCGGCTTGTTGCGCGGCAGGAGGTCCGACGTCAGCGGCGACTGGCAGCCGCAATGGGACGCGAGACCATGCTGACGCTTTCAATAATTTCAGCCGATCAGCACATGCTTGTGCCAAATGAGCTTTTCTTTAATTTTCAGTCGGCTCTGTGGAGTACGCACGGCCACGTGCTCGTCTCAAGCTGCACCATTTGGAGTTCATTTCAACCAATGAATCCGTATGGTTTGATTGGCGGATTCCGTTGTGATGCAATGGCCCAGTTTGATACTGTTACGTGAACCCATTCATATAAAAGTCCAACATACAGCATTTCACTTCGGTACGATGAAAGTGATACTCTCCCATTCACTTGTGAGCCGTGTCAAACTTAAAGGAACAGTTCAACATTTTAGCAAGTGTGTGAAAACTCACTTAACCGGAACACGATACAACTGAAACCTATTCTTAGAGGTGTTGGTAGCTGTAATTCTTTTTTCCTTTCTAGGCTAACTGTTTCCCTCTGCTTCCAGTCTTCATGCTAAGCTAGGCTAATTGGTATCAGTCCTCTCGTCTAACTCTCGGGACAAGACAAATGGAGCGACTCCTTTAAATGAATTTCATCCGATCGACTTTTAAAGTGTGCAGCCTTTCATTGAGGGAAGCTATGTCACTTTAGAGTATTTGGGGTAAAGTGAACAAACGTAATATATATATATAAGTTGATTTTATATATATATATATATACTGTATATAAAATCAACTTTTATCTTCCAGCTCTCTCTCTCTTGGCTCCACATCAGGACACGTTGGCGCCGAGGGAGTTAAAGTGGCGGCGCGGCGTCTCATCAATGGCGCCGTGTGATTCTCTCTGAGCTTGGTGCGACGCTGTCACGCAGGCGTCCGTCTGGCGTCTGTCGGGCTCCTGCCGTGACACTGCAGCCCGAACCAGACAGTTTGACAGATGAGTCGCTGGCTTTTGTTCCTATGATGGACTTCATGTTACGTGTTCTATTCCCTCAACGTTCGGAGCTTTGCACAAAATGTGAAACAATGATGATTTTAAATGGGCTGGTCACATTCTGCAACAATGACAACGTTTTGCAATTCTCCACCAGAATCATATCATGTCATAGTGTGGAGGATTTTTGAAATGTATATTCTTTAAATAATAAAAAAATAAACATTTTTGAGAAAGTGTAAATGTAATAGAAATAGATGGATGACATAGAAAATGAGGATAATGTTATTTTTTTTCAAATGTCTACATTTGAAAAAAAAATCAAAATGCAGAAAATCTTTTATATTTTCTATATATATATATATATATGTATATATATATATACTCTGGAATAAAGACAGCAGGGGGAAAAAGTGTAGATAAAAGATATATATATATCTATATTCCAGAGTTCATTATGATATTGTCAGAAGAACAGAGGGAAGCTACTGACAGATTTGTTGGAGGGGACAGGAATCTTGTTTTTGTTCGAGCTGTGACTTGAGGTCAAACTTTGCTTCAAGGTCTCTGTACTCGACATAATCTAATGTTTGATGCATCTCTGATATTCACCTGTATCCATATTTCTTCTTGCTTTTCATACAGTACTTATTTCTCCCACTCTCTCTAGCTTCTCCCTCTCTCGTGGTTAGCGATTTAAGCCTCGTTGATTGGCTCATACTCATAATCATAATCATAATCATCAAGTGACTTGGTACAATCCAGAAAAAAACTAAACAACAGATGACTAAGTCTGTATTTGCTTCACTCTCCGTGATTAACTGTGCAGGTAGTTCATCTGAAGTATGAGGCTCACGTCAGGAAACATGACTCACACACACACACACACACACACACACACACACACACACACACTCAGCTCAGCAGCATCTGTCTGAACAGATGAGATGTAATGTGGAACAATGGGACTCGGTGACGATGGAGAAGTGGCCTGCGACCTGGCGAGAGGGAGGAAGAGTGGAGGTACGAGTCACCGAGACCTCGCAGAGAGAATAAAAAGAGTGAGAGGGGGAAAGGAAGAGATGCCAATACTCAGGAAAGGAGGAAAAGAGATGGAAAGCAATCAGTGTGACAACGGAGGAGTGAGGGAGCGCACGGGGCGAGGCCGACACTTTGTCAGAGGCATGAGCTGGTTGTCAGACGGGCGAACGCTGCCTCAGTTCAAGTCCCTCTTAAAGACGTCAGATCACACGGGCAGATTGTGGCCCGCCGACGAGCAGAGGCACGCAGGCGCCCGCCAGGGGAGCTGGGAAATTGCATTTGCTGCCTGCTACAAGATCCTGATAAGAGCAGATTTGTTCTAAGAACGCAATGACGGGGCAAGGTTATCACAAAGCTCCCTGCCCTCCCTCCTGCAGAGGAGGGGGAGGAGGGGGGGAGGGGGAGGAGAGGAGGGAGGAGAGGAGGGGGAGAAGGAGGAGAGGAGGGGGGAGGAGGAGGAGAGGAGGAGAGGAGGGGGAGGAGAGGAGGAGGAGAGGAGGAGGAGAGGAGGAGAGGAGGGGGGAGGAGGAGGAGAGGAGGGAGGAGAGGAGGGGGAGGAGGAGGAGAGGAGGGGGAGGAGGAGGAGAGGAGGAGAGAGGAGGAGGAGAGGAGGAGAGGAGGGAGAGGAGGGGGGAGGAGGAGGAGAGGAGGGAGGAGAGGAGGGGGAGGAGGAGAGGAGGAGAGGAGGGGGAGGAGGAGGAGAGGAGGGAGGAGAGGAGGGGGAGAAGGAGGAGAGGAGGGGGGAGGAGGAGGAGAGGAGGAGAGGAGGGGGAGGAGAGGAGGAGGAGAGGAGGAGGAGAGGAGGAGAGGAGGGGGGAGGAGGAGGAGAGGAGGGAGGAGAGGAGGGGGAGGAGGAGAGGAGGAGAGGAGGGGGGAGGAGGAGGAGAGGAGGGAGGAGAGGAGGGGGAGAAGGAGGAGAGGAGGGGGGAGGAGGAGGAGAGGAGGAGAGGAGGGGGAGGAGAGGAGGAGGAGAGGAGGAGGAGAGGAGGAGAGGAGGGGGGAGGAGGAGGAGAGGAGGGAGGAGAGGAGGGGGAGGAGGAGGAGAGGAGGGGGAGGAGGAGGAGAGGAGGAGAGAGGAGGAGGAGAGGAGGAGAGGAGGGGGAGGAGGGGGGGAGGGGGAGGAGAGGAGGGGGGAGGAGGAGGAGAGGAGGGAGGAGAGGAGGGGGAGGAGGAGGAGAGGAGGGGGGGAGGGGGAGGAGAGGAGGGAGGAGAGGAGGGGGAGGAGGAGGAGAGGAGGAGAGGAGGGGGAGGAGAGGAGGAGAGGAGGAGGAGGAGGAGGAGAGAGGAGGAGGAGAGGAGGAGAGGAGGGGGAGAGGAGGAGGAGAGGAGGAGAGAGGAGGAGGAGAGGAGGAGAGGAGGGGGAGGAGAGGAGGAGGAGAGGAGGAGAGGAGGAGAGGGAGGAGAGGAGAGGAGGGGGGAGGAGGAGGAGAGGAGGAGGAGGAGAGGAGGAGAGAGGAGGAGGAGAGGAGGAGAGGAGGGGGAGGAGAGGAGGAGAGGGAGGAGAGGAGGAGAGGGAGGAGAGGAGAGGAGGAGAGGGAGGAGAGGAGGAGGAGAGGAGGAGGAGAGGAGGAGAGGGAGGAGAGGAGGAGGAGAGGAGGAGGAGAGGAGGAGAGGAGGGGGGAGGAGGAGGAGAGGAGGGAAGGAGGGAAGGAGGAGAGGAGGAGGAGAGGAGGAGAGGAGGGGGGAGGAGGAGGAGAGGAGGAGAGGAGGAGAGGAGGAGGAGAGGAGGAGAGGGAGGAGGGGGGAGGAGAGGAGGAGAGGAGAGGAGAGGAGGAGGGGGAGGAGAGGAGGGGGAGAAGGAGGAGAGGAGGGGGGAGGAGGAGGAGAGGAGGAGAGGAGGAGAGGAGGAGGAGAGGAGGAGAGGGAGGAGGGGGGAGGAGAGGAGGAGAGGAGAGGAGAGGAGGGGGAGAGGAGAGGAGGGGGAGGAGGAGAGGAGGGGGAGGAGAGGAGGGGGAGAGGGAGGAGAGGATGGGGAGGAGGAGGAGGAGGAGAGGAGGAGGAGAGGGGAGGAGAGGAGGAGGAGAGGAGAGGAGGGGGAGAGGAGAGGAAGAGGAGAGGGGGAGGAGAGGAGGAGGAGAGGAGAGGAGGGGGAGAAGGAGGAGGAGGGGGGAGGAGAGGAGGGGGAGAGGAGAGGAGGGGGAGAAGGAGGAGGAGCCCAGCAGGTCTGCCAAGATGGCTCTTCCTTTCCTGAGGGTCTTCAACACAGCCTCCATTCCCAGCGGCCTCTGCAGGTCCACCATGTTCTTCTCTAGATCTCGTAGACTTGGTAACGTCTCGTGAAGAACACTGAGTGCACTTGTTTGTATATTGAGTAGCCATGTTGTGAAGACGTGTTGAAGAGAAGTGCGCCGACGCCGTCTTGATTGTATATGAACGTTTATTACAAAGAAGACCAGCATCAATACAAGCAGAGGAAGAGGAACAACTCTCTGCTTCGGACGTGGCTCATATAAGATACAGTGAACATGAGAAGAAACATCTGGTTGACATGTGGTGATACATGTGAGACGTGGAACAAAGAGGACTCATGAACTACTAACACGACACTTGAGCTGCCTGATGTCAGCCTGACCACGGTCCCACCACTGAACTGAACTGTCTCTAAAACCTTCCAAAAAAATAAATGAAAACATCTCTGAAATGTGCATCTAAAAGCACAGCAGTGTTACAAATGCCAATATGCAGATCTGCTTTTTATATTAGCAATATACACATCACAATACACATGAATGATCAGAAAACCCAACAGGGAACTAAGTGCCCCCCTTAAAACATAAAAATGGTGCGTGGAACAATAAAAGCCGTCTAATCTTGCCACAGTGAAAAGACTTTCTCTGCTATGAACCCTCCACCTCCTCTTCCTCCACCTCCACTTCCTCCACCTCCCTCTCTACCTCCTCCTCCTCTACCTCCTCCTCCTCTACCTCCACCTCCCTCTCTACCTCCTCCTCCTCTACCTCCTCCTCCTCTACCTCCACCTCCCTCTCTACCTCTTCCTCCACCTCCACTTCCTCCACCTCCACTTCCTCCACCTCCCTCTCTACCTCCTCCTCCTCTACCTCCTCCTCCTCTACCTCCACCTCCCTCTCTACCTCCTCCTCCTCTACCTCCTCCTCCTCTACCTCCACCTCCCTCTCTACCTCTTCCTCCACCTCCACTTCCTCTTCCTCCACCTCCTCTACCCCTTCCTCCTCCACCTCCACCTCCTCTTCCTCCTCCTCCTCCTCCACCTCCACCTCCCTCTCTACCTCCTCCTCCTCTACCTCCACCTCCCTCTCTACCTCTTCCTCCACCTCCACTTCCTCTTCCTCCACATCCTCTTCCTCCTCCTCCTCCTCCACCTCCCTCTCTACCTCCTCCTCCTCTACCTCCACCTCCCTCTCTACCTCTTCCTCCACCTCCACTTCCTCTTCCTCCACCTCCTCTTCCTCCTCCTCCTCCTCCACCTCCCTCTCTACCTCCTCCTCCTCTACCTCCACCTCCCTCTCTACCTCTTCCTCCACCTCCACTTCCTCTTCCTCCACCTCCTCTACCCCTTCCTCCTCCACCTCCACCTCCTCTTCCTCCTCCTCCTCCTCCACCTCCCTCTCTACCTCCTCTTCCTCCTCCTCCTCTACCTCCTCCTCTTCCTCCACCTCCTCCTCCTCCTCTTCCTCCTCCTCCTTTTCCTCCTCCCTCACTGCCTCCTCTTCCTCCACCTTCTTTTCCTCCTCTACCTCCTCCACCCCTTCCTCCTGCTCCTCCTCTACCTCCTCCTCCCTCACACGCGTAACTATTACACCTATATTATATCATACTATCAACCATATAAACTAGCATGAACATGGACATGTGGCAGTGTAACTTGGCTCCCACGACTGTTCTGCATTATCATAGGTTACAATTCACATATCATCTTCATTAATTTAAAACAGACAACTAGAGTTGAGTTTCGTTGGTGTTTATTTGTTCAGTTTGAATCTGTTCTTTTGTTTGATACTCACCTCAGCCTCAGGTGTGGGGGGGGGGGGGGGGTAAAGTTTGAAAGAGGAATGTGTGGAGGTTTGAGCTCCGGGGGCTCAGGGCTGTCAGAACCTTAATCTACGTGTCATGAGGTGTGTGGACGCTCGGCTTAGCGTCGGCTGGATGTCGGGCTGGTGTCGTCGTTTGGGACAGTTTGTCCATCACGGGACGTCTGTCACTTGACAGGTCCGTCCTCCTCCTCCTCCTCCTCCTCCTCCTCCTCCTCCTCCTTCCTCAAAGCAGCAGAGGTCGGTTTTTCTTCATTCAAATAAAAACCTATTCCTTTATTTGTCATTGGAAACTCAACTTGTCATGTACGTGAATTATGTTCATGCCGTATCTTGAAATTTTATTACCCTTCACCCGGGGCGTATCTTAGGAAAATGAGTAATTCGATTACCATCAGGGGTCTGTCTACTTACAAAATGAAACATTACCATTTGTGAAAATGTGAATACAATTAAAACAAATGCGTGAATATTCAATAACCAGATTTCCAACAGGTGCACAGCATTTTGAGTCATATCTACAAAAACCCTGATTGGCCGAGAAGATATTATTTCACCTTCACATGCCTCCTCTAATTCATATTCCAAAAAATGGATTAGCGTCCCGTGATTCACGACGTATGGGAAATATTCCCATGTTTATGACCCGTGACTGTTAATCTCCCCGACGACTCGACAGTTGGATGATTGAATGTTGGTTGGTTGAGGAATCGACGGCTCCGTCGCCAGTAAATTCTTATTAACCTTTTCTATTATCCAGCGAATAGTCCGAGATATTATAGATTTCGGAAAAACAGTTTGAACCAGTTATGACTTGGACGTCGATGTGGAACTTTGTGATTAGGGCCAATCTGTGCTAAACGGCCAAAGCGGGGGGCGTGTGTTGTCTCGCGATCGTGATCGTGACCGTGACCGTGACGTGATCGTGACCGTGACGCTCGTTCAGCTCGGCCCCGTCGCTCCACATCAGGACGGTTGCAGATGTTAGAATCCTCAGTACGGCAGTGAGGTGGACTGACGCCTTGATGTGCTGTCTTGTCCCTGCGTGTGTGTGTGTGTATGTGTGTGTGTTTGTGTATGTCAGGTGTTTATGTCTGTGTGGGATGTTTGCCAGGGGGTATGCTTGATTTCCTGTGTGTGTCTAAAGGGGCACGTGTGTGTGTGTGTGTGTGTGTGTGTGTGTGTATGTGTGTGTGTGTGTGTGTGTGTGTGTGTGTGTGTGTGGTAGATTCAGTGCCTGCGGTGGTGAATTACATCATTTCTCAAGGCCTCTCCAATCAAGTCCGTCACACGGAGCGATAAAGCTGTTGACGCCGCCTCGTCGTCACGCCAACCGCTGCTGGAGCGGAGAGAGGAATCAACAGATCCGGAATAAAACCCAGAAATCAAACACAGTGTGTAAAAGATTCAGAGTGACCTCGGTCGGGCATTTAAATAAAAAGTTTTAAGTTTCTGTCTTCACCAAATCACGAAATGTCCGACAGTCCTAGAGGCATTTGTCTACAGTATCACGCACCTGAGACAAAATCCATAAAGACTCAATTCTATGATTATTATTTCTGGAATCCATTTTGTCTCATGGCGATCTCGAATCTCTTGGTCCCTTCTAAATGATTCTATTGATCAGATCGTCAAAGGATATCTGTGCCGGTGCACTCAGGTTCGTCGCCATCCGAGTGTCAACCGATGTAAAACAACAGTTACGACCTTATTCTGCTTTTGGGGGGAAACATGAAGGTACCGGCGGGGCGGCACGGTGGAGCAGCGGTTACCACCGTCGAAGAAGCCTCTGGGTTCCGTGACGTGGAGCGCGACCCTTGACCCTTTGACAATCTGTCCGTGCTCACGTGAATCCAGTTTTCATTCGAATCATGAATGAATTCATTCAAATCATGAATGAATTCATTCGGCCCACCGACTTCATGATGAGCGATTCATTTGCCGTCTTCTTTTCATCCGAGACGCTGCTGCTGAAGTGTTCAGGAGCATGTTGGAGCGACGGCGAAGCCGAGCGCCGAGCGCCGAGCGCGGCTCTGACGGATGGAGCCGCGCCGCGCCATAAATCATACTCTTATTAACCCGTGGCCAAGTGAGCGTGGAGTCACGTCCGGCCCGGGGGAGCCGGCAGACACACACGGCTGTTCACACTCGTGGGCTGTTTCCTTTCGCCTTCGCTCCGCGGCCGTGGACGGAATCGGCGGTGGAATTCCCGCGCTGCAGGAAGAGACGCACAGTGTTTGTTTGTGCGCACGAATGTAAATATGAGGCGTTTGTCAACAGACAATAATTGAGCGAGCCAGACGCTGGTCGCCCACATGGACCCAAACTCCAACACACTGTTTTACTTTGCAGATTTAAAAAAGGATCACGATGATTCTCCCTTTATTGTTGAATCAAATTCTTTATTTGTGCATCGATTAATTCGTTTTTTTTTCATTTTCATATTCTTTAGTTTCCGTCTCTAGAAAATAAATCAGAAGTTGATATTGATTCATAATCACCGATAGCGTACTTCTGTTCGTCGTTAAGAGTGAAACTTTGGAGGTTTTTTATTGAACTTCAGTGTCTCAGCTTCTTGATATTTTCAATCTCCACAGCTCAGTCTCACATATGAACTCCTCAACATCCAGTGAATCCAAACTTCATTTCTCCTGCTGACTATTAACGATAGGAGACGACTGTTGGACGTGCACTCAGGCTGAAGTGTCTTGCCCGAGGATCGAACCACGAACCGCCTCAACCTTCCTTGGTATGTCCGTCCGTCCTGGAGGAGGGATCCCTCCTCTGTTCCTCCTCCTGGGTTTTTTTGGGGGTGAACGAACTTTTCCACATCCAATTCGAAGGGCGAAGGTAAGAAGAAGTTGTGACGCTGTACGGATTGTTCTCAGTGGGAAATCCACAAAACCAGCGACATTTGAACTAATTGTTTAAAGAGTTCCAGCGTAACCTCTTTAATTCCTTGACACACACACACACACACACACACACACACACACACAGGAGAATACACACACATGCACCCACAGCCCGCGGGCAGGAAGATTGATGGCATTAAATTGCTTCTATCCAGGTTTTTTATCAGGATTTACAGGAGTTGCTGTACCAGGAGCTTTCCGGCACCACTCCCTTCCATAAATCATGCTTGTTTACACACACACACACACACACACACACACACAGCCCAGCACACAAACGTGTACACACATGGACTTTGGGGTATGGCAAGACGGATGACCTCCTCGCCGTCTTCCGCCAAAACGAACCTTAAACCACACACACATACACACACACACACACACACACACACACACACACACACACACACACACACACACACACACACACACACACACAGACGGGGGAACACATGTACATTTTGACTCCGTAATGGAAAATGTCACTCTCCGTCGATGGCAGGCCCCTGGAAACACACTGATTCCTTGCCTTCCACCCATCGCTCTCATTATAGGAAAATGTCACCTCATTTCCCGGGTACATGTCGCCTGATTAATTTCTGAAAAGTGAGGGGGGGGGGGAGACGGCGAGACGGAGAGAGGTGGCGTCTGTCCCGGACACCGTCGGAGGCGTTATCTGTGGCGTGAAGTGACTTGTGCATCGTCTTCGTCGTCGAACGTGACCCTGTTCAGTCCGCGGAGATCGAACCCCACGAGCGCGGCGATCTGGTCGAGCTTCTGCCCCGTCGCCCTCCTGCTCTCCCTGGGGGAATCCCGTGGTCGTCCCCAGGCCAAAGGATCCTTCCGGTCACTTCTCCGTTCTGTGCGGTGAGTTTCCCTCAGGTCGAAATTCCTCCGCCGTCGTAGGAGAAGCAGCTCCACGTGAACACTGGTGCGCTCAGGAAACCAGCGACTGTACATAAAGATGGCCGACGCGCCTCCGCTTCCTCCCACTGGACACGAACGGAGCCAACGTATCCCGGATGCAGGCGATGTCATCTTGTCCTGGTCCCGAGTCACTCACAACGTCTCGCCCCATTTGACTTTTTCATACAAGCGATTGGCCGACAGTGGGCGGGGTTTATACGCCGCGACGCGGAGAGAAGCGACTTTTGCCGCCGATGAACGATCGCTACATATTTTTGGACTCAAATATTTTCAAATTTCTCCCACAAAGGACGGCAACGCCGGTTCACAGACACCGTGGAATCATCATCACAGACGTCTCTGCTCTAGCCTGGCGACATTTCAACAGACGTCACGTGACTCGTTGTAGATCTATCCAGTTGCGTCCGGAGGCATTATGGAATGGAGAGGTCCCAGACTATACACGTTTCAGTATTAGTGTGGCTACGCCGGGTTACATGTAACTGCTTGTATGAAGGAAGATATAGACATTTCAAAACAGAAGGAAAACCTTGGAGTGTTTCCTTTAAAATGGGACGGCTACCTGAGTAGTGTTTTACAGCTGCTTAATAATTAGAATCAGATAGAACGCTGGCATTCTCCCTCCCCGCCTGTCACGGAGTGGATAATGCAAACAAATGACCCTCAAATTGAAGAGCGCGTACCACCCCGTCTCATCACACACACACACACACACACACACACACGCACACACATCCCGTGACACGGTTTACAATCCAAATCATACTGTGATGACAGTCCAATTCTTTTCAATTTAAATACTGATTAAATTCCCCTGTTGCTTTTTCGTCGTTGTCACCCACCACGCAGCTTGTGTGTGTGTGTGTGTGTGTGTGTGTGTGTGTGTGTGTAGTTCATATCACAGAAATGAATATTGACTTACTGTACCTGCCGCGTTTTGAATACCAACACTTCACGTGTATTTTCCTCCCAGGAGTCGGAGTACATAGACTGAATACAACCTGTTCACTGACGTTAATGAGAATCATCTGAGATTTCAGAGATTCACATCTTCCTGAAGGAAGAGCGAATGTGTTGAGATGTATTTGCCCGCCTGCGATCGTGCAGGAAATCTCAGTGAGATTGTTTCCTGTTCGTGTAGTCGAGGGGACTACAGAGGAAAAATTACACGGAGGAAAGAAAATTATAAATGTCACAGAGGAGCGAAGAAACCAGAAAATATTCACATTTCAGACGCTGAAATCAGGTTTTCATCACTGCCTCCTCCCGCTGAGCGTCGGACCGCTGGTCCCCAAACTAGGGGTCGGGGGCCGTGAGAAATCTCCTAAAATTAAAAGAAAAAAAACAATTAAGAAGAGCACATTGTAGCCATGATGATTTAAAAACACACGTGTCATCATCCTTCTGATTCCCTTTATCCCCACATGAAGCCCGAGGTGACGATGAAGACGGATCGGCGACAGCGTCACTACTACCGTCACTTTGGAGGTCGGGGCCTGAAAAGTTTGAGAACCCCTGCTGCGGTGTGTGTGTGTGTGTGTGTGTGTGTGTGTGTGTGTGTGTGTGTGTGCGTGTGTGCGTGTGTGTGTGTGTGTGTTTGTGTGTGCGTGTGTGCGTGTTCTCGGTTGTTCCACTGGAGACGGGGCAGTGAGAGTGTAAAGGCTGCGAAGGTGAGCGTGTGATCTTTGTCTCTGTTTAATCTCTTCACCTCTGGTTCTTTCTTTTTTTTCAACCTCTCAGAAGTCTTCCTGACCTTGTTGGCGAGTCACAACATCTCGGAGGCATCTTTTAAACGCGGGCGTTCATCGGTTCAGAGGAGACTCACAGCGACTGCGTAAATGTTTGCGAGCACGAGGACAAACCGCCGCAGGTCATGACGTCGAGTGTTCACATGAATGTGAAAGTCCCAGCGATGAGCGCACGCACGCACACACACACACACACACACACACACACTGACGCAAAGGGGAGAAATCGTCTCCCTGATCGTGATTCACCTGAATTCAAAAACAACAGCGATAACAAGACAGATGTTTAGCGCAGTAAGCCAAAAATCTTTCAATTTTCTCATAGTTTATAAATGAGATTTAAGAAGGAAATTCCTCATGTATGAAAACCTGTTTTAGAGAACGGTGCACTCATACTTTTCCCTGTGAGATTGTTTCCCCGAGTTCTTCGACTTGTTTTCCTTCACCACAACTTTAAAAGACACAAAGTTCTTCTGCTCCTCAACTCAACAGATCAACAACAACATTTGTACGTGACAAACTGGGAATATTTAATTTTCCGGTGGTGTACACTTCCAAGTCTGATCGAGTGAATCCGGTCCTGGTGTGTCTCCGTCCTCTTTTTTCCATCCAAGCCTTGTGGTCTCATTGTTTCCATCATGGGAATGGGTAGAAAGCAATTACAGAGTGTGCAGATCATTTAATTTACACTTGTTTCTCTCACACACACACACACACACACACACGGACACACACACACACACGCGGGTCAGATTGTTTCCCCGGTGTTGATTTGTTCGTCTTATTTTAGAATTCAACTTCCTCCCCTCCTGATCCAGATCTCATTTCCTGACTCTTAGCCCCTGAGGAACCCTGTGCACACAAGTCTGTTTGTGTGTGTGTTTGTGTGTGTGTGTGTGTGTGTGTGTGTGTGTGTGTGCGCGCACAGCGGTCCCTCTCTCCTGACAGACAGACTGATGGGATGTTTTTCAGCAGAGACACAAAACTTGAAGAAAGTTGATTTCGTGACTTTTGGAGAAATAAGTCAATTTGTCACCCGGACCAGGACACGGTTCTGTTTTCAACACTGAACCTAACTGCGTTGAATATTGAAATAATCCTCATCGTAGTATTTGCCTTTGACTTCACCATAATGTTATTCTATGATAGATATAAAGACAAAGGTGGGTATTGAAAATGAGCTTTGTGCACGATGCACATACAGTAAAGGCCCTGGAGTCTTTTCTAGTGCGTTTAGGCAACTCCACAATGTATTTGTTGTGTATAAAGAGAGTGATTATTGTGATTATTATGTGTCGTGGGGTATAAGATACTAAAATGCTCAAGTTGCCAGGACCAGAGATCTCATAGGAAACAAATGAAATGTGACAGGAGCGAAGGTTTTTTCCCGAACTGAATACGGACCATTTTCCTCCGGCAGTCACATCAGGGCAGATGTGTAACGACAGTGAAGTTTCCTCATTCTGTTCGACGAGCACATCATCGGGCATCGCGCCGCTGTCAACGCGAGATTGATAACAACAATTATTACGATAACGAATCGCGTATGAAATATTAGAATGGCCGCCGGTGGAGCGCAACACCTCCGCCAACAGTCCCCTTGAATCCAAGTCAAGCTGCACCAACTCACACACACATACATACACCAGATTCATTTCTTTGTCCTTCTAGATCCACAAATTCTTTCCTGGGAAACTTGTGAAAATGGAAAAAAAATATCTGCCAATGTTAACGAAATTTAAAAAAAAGGAAGAATCCTGGATCCGCCCCTTTGTCAAGATCTGCGTCATCATGTAATGAGCTCTTTTTTCGGCCCAGGTTCCATCCTTGCGACGCGTTTCCTGGAAATCTGTCGAGTGGTTTTTGCGTAATCCTCTTGACAAACAAACAAACAAACAAACGGACCAGAACACATAAGCTCCTTGGCCGAGGTGTCATAAGTTATTGTATAAAACTGTAAGAGACAAGGTTGTAAAGACACACTTTGTATGTCCACCCACTCCTTCGTGGCGGTGTAACATCAGGCTGGTTTACCAGCGACATCGCGACGGGACAATCCTCATTCACGCAGTCGCCCCCAGATTAATAAAGTCTTTTATTTAATCTTTTTTTTTTTTTGCATTCGAACAAATGAGCCGATGTTGTCGTCTGTCTGGTGAGAGCAGAGCGTGCACACGTTTTATTGCTGCACTGCTCCATTTTTATAAAATCCATCTGCCCGTCCTTTCCCCTTCTTCCTTCCTCTTTTCACTCCCTTCATAATAGGATTCATAGATCCAGAGACATGTCCTATTCAATTCAGACAATAGGGCGACGCTCGACACCCACCGGGAGGAAACAAGGACTCCCTCTGTCAGTGAGAGAGTGTGTGTGTGTGTGTGTGTGTGAGAGTGTGTGTGTGTGAGTGTGTGAGTGTGTGAGTGTGTGTGTGTGTGTGTGTGAGTGTGTGAGTGTGTGTGTGTGTGTGAGCGTGTGTGTGTGTGTGTGTGTGTGTGAGAGTGTGTGTGTGAGTGTATGTGTGAGAGTGTCCATGTGTGTGTGAGTGTGTGTGTGTCCGTGTGTGTGTGAGTGTGTGTGTGTCCGTGTGTGTGTGAGTGTGAGTGTGTGTGTGTGTGAGTGTGTGTGTGTGTGTCCGTGTGTGTGTGAGTGTGAGTGTGTGTGTGACCGTGTGTGTGTGAGTGTGTGTGTGAGTGTGTGTGTCAGTGTGTGTGTGAGTGTGTGTCACACACACGGACACACACACGGACGGACACACACACTGCCCAGTACCCTATGATATCATCACGGGTGAGTGGCCAATAAGACGAGTGTGGCGACAGGATCTGATTGGAAACAGACAGAATGTGTCTGTGTGGAAAAGAGAAAAGTACGTAAGTAAGAAAAATAGAAATAATGGGGGAAAAAAATATTTCTTACACGATGAGAAGGTCCCTTACAATTACTGGCGACGCAGTCTCCTCCTCCTCCTCCCGCTCTGTCTAATGACTTTCTCTTTTCATCATCTTCTCCCCATGTGCTCGTATCAACGCCGCAAATCACCAGAACTAATATGGAGACGACTCGGAGAGAAGGTGAGGAGTATTTCTGGGCCCCCCGACTTCCAATTATAAGTCCATTTGGTCACGGATATTTGAGGAGCGGGAGCAGAGAGGGAGGGAGGGAGGGAGGGAGGGAGGGGGAGATTTGAATATTTTGGATATTCCGCGAGTTTGCTCCCGTCTACATCATCACTTGCCAGCCCGCCAATCGATCCCCCCCCCCCTCCATAACCTTGGAAAGTGTTTAGGGTCGCGGCAAATCGATGAGCGCGCTCTCTCACGAGAAGAAACTGGAATAATTATCCAAACTCTGTGAATCAGGAGAGAGAGATTGAGGCCCGGCTTTATGATTTATTCATGCGTTTGTTATTTTCATTGAGGCGGCGGCGGCATAATGGAGCCGTAACGAACGGGATGGGTGCTGACGGCTTACAGTAAATAAAAGAGAGCGAGCGAGCGACTGAGTGAGTGAGAGATGAAAGGAGGGGAGAGGACCGACTGTCAGGAGCGACGGAGTCCGACGTTCTGTCTTCCGTCTCCCTCCGCGCCGCAGACTGACGCCATGGAGACGCCGAGGCCGCGCGTTCAGGGCATCTGTCCCCTCATCCTCAGGATTCTCAATCTGACCGTCAGCCGTTGAACTGATACCAGTCATGCAGAGAGAAATGGGAAGAAACAGAAAAAAATGGGAGATTCTCTCTCTGGTAGAAAATAAAGTGAGTTTGTTTTAACCGTGTGCATATTAAAAACGTCCCGCTGTCGCTGCCACTGCACCTTCGTGAACACAAGTTCTCATTTCATCGCGAGCTGGGTCGGAATTGCCAAATACACTTGGCACGATCCATCCATTATCTTTACCGCTTTATCCACTAAACGGGCAGCAAGCGATTGTAAAAGTCTGAAAAAATCAGCATATGAATACTTTCTAGCTGGAGCCAATCCCAACTTACATTGGGCGAGAGGCGGGGTCAAGTTGGCCGGCCTATCACGGGTCCAACCTACCGAGACAAACCGCCATTCACTCTCAACGTTCACACCTACGGTCAATTCAGAGTCTCCAATTGACATTAACCCCAGTCTGCATGTGTTTGGACTGCGGGAGGAACCCGGAGAACCCGAAGAGGAACCCACGCAGACACGGGGAGAACATGATGCAAACTCCACACACAAAGGCCCTGGACGGTTTTTGATCCGAACCAGGAACCTTCTTGGCAGGCACGTGGGACCACCTGAATTTCTATTGGACGACATCAGATGAGAAGCGACGAGGTGATTTGCCATGTCGCCGCTGACGTGTGCGATTTTTCATCGTTGAGGCTTGAAAACCTGCGCAATAAAATTAAAGCAGCTTTTTCATCACAGTGAAATTTCTCCTTGTACATTCACACTCATTTTGAAATGGAGTGAATTAATGGCCCCTGTAATTCACTTACATACACGACAGTGAAACAAAACCACCGATCATTCCGACGTCTTCACGGATCCCTGGGTGATTATTATTTTACAGTTTCTTTTTTTTTTTTAAACGTCTCTTAAAAGCTGATTCGTTGGTTTCTGTGCGCCCGGCTCCCGATGACATCGGCAGCGATGGGGATCCGTGTTCGCTGTCCAGCGAGCGCAGACGGAGCGGAGAAGTGAAGCGCTTCTTTTTAGTTTCCTCCTGGGGGAAGACATGGATGATCACATCCAGTGACCAACACTGACCCGTATTGATCACAGTGGAGACAAGAGCCTTTAACTGGCTCTCACAGGGAGAAAGGCTTTATGTGTGTGCGTGTGGGACGAAGATAGAACAGTCTGCGACGTGTTATTATGGTATGGACTCCCTATCGACAGATCTTTACAGACAGGAGGCCTTTAACTTCACTGACTCCCATCGCATGCAGATGGACCGGAGGCAGACTAAACGAGAATAAAAGCAGATATGAATATGCAGGAATAAAAGCTATTTGTGCCCGATCTGTGCACTTTGATCGGCTTATTATTATTACCACCACACACACACACACACACACACACAGATGTACTGTACATGAAACACGTGGCAAACAAAAGTGACAAAGTCAGTGGGGCGGCAGAGCAACAGGGGCCACGGCTGAATTCATTACTGTCGCAGTGAATTCTGTACTAGACTAAGACCAAGACTCAAAGAATAAAACAGTGAGTATGAATCCGGGAACTCAGAAGCTTCAGTGTAAAGTTTTCTCGGTGCCTTCACACCCACTGCACGTTGGTTGGTCCCGACCTTCGGCCTTTTCAGTTTGTGTCCGGACCAAAATTGGTCGGATGGTTCGGACTTTCGGACCAATTACAGGAAGTTGAGGCAGCGATACGTCGTAGAATAAGAAAAAAGAATCCAGCCGCCAGGCGCCGAGTTTTAGTGCTTTATGTTTTTTTCTATAGCACGATGCTCAAATAGGACATTTGTGCGATCCTGCACAAGCGCCTCCGAGGAACCTCGGACCATGAGAACCGGTAGAGTCAGACATTAGTCTGTATCAAGCCCTGGACTCATTTCATGGGCTTAACTTTCACTGAGAGCCACAGTCATTTAACAGGCCAACGACTGACGACGACGACGACAACATTATGCACAAAGACCATTATCAATATTCATGAGCAACATGTTTTTGTGGCGCTACAGGAGCCGGTGGTGGTGCTACTCGCCTCGGGAGTGCTCTTAGCTCTTAAACACCATTATTATACAGAACATGATGTGTACAGTACATTATGACCACACACACACACACACACACACACACACACACACACACACACACCTTCCACGATTCCGTGATTTAGGACGAGTTACAGTTCACAGATTTCCCCACATGGTTACAGACTTGAATTATTGATACTGACTGGTTTGTTTGTGGCCGGCCACCTCATCAGTCTGGTCCGTAGTTATTGTAGAGAGACTGACAGTGAAAACTACAGTTCATGGCAAATGGCATCTGAGTGTGACCTGTGTACAGAAGCACGGCCCACCGCTACTCAAAGCCCTCAAGACCTAATAAGAATTCTCTGACAGTTTCTCTCATCACACACACACACACACACACACACACACACACACACACACACACACACACACACACACACACACACACACACACACACACACACACACACACACACACACACCATAATAATGCAACACAAAGAGCAAAAAGGTGGATTCCCTAAAGCAAACTGAAATGAAATCCTTTGCAGCTCGCACTAAATCAATGTTGGCTCTGGTCGTTTGCCAGACTGTAGAGGGAGAAAAAATGAATATTACATTTAATGGAAAAATGGTCCATTCTGCTCTCGTACTGTGACGACTTGAAATGGCATCACTTGGTTTTGACAGGTCGCTCTTGAATCTGGACGACAACATTTGCGCCGATATTCAACGAGTCCGTGCAAACACTGTCAACGTTCATCTGCGGGATAATGCAGATAAATGCTGGACTGCATGAACTTTTCCACCTCTGCACTTTCATCGTATGGCTGTTTCGTCAGACGCGCGCGGACGTTAAAGATGATCATGGTCATCGAGTGAAAGGAAACTGGAACGACGTGTGTGCAGCTGTAAACATTTCTAAGAATTTATCTTCCTTCATTGCTTAAAAAGTTGAAGCAATGAAGATTAAAATTAATCGCTGTTGCACTTGACATTTAAATTGTCCAAGTATCTTCTGTGACCCCCCCCCCCACTCACCCATCAGTGCATCCGTTGTCCCGCTCTTCTTCAGCGGTGGCGGTGTTCACGGGCGGAAAGCTGGAAAAGGGTCGTGACCTCCCAGCAACTCCTGCTGGTTGAATACTGGTGAGCAGCAGGTTTAATCAAAAAGAAAATTCTTGATATCACATTGGAGACCGTGCACGTCTTCACCTACCTCATATGATTGTGTGCTTGTCAAAAGAACAAGCTGCTAGTGTCGGTTCTCTGCCGACAGCAGCTGATGACGCTGGTCCGAACCGTGCGAGTTTCCCTCCGCTGCTGTTACGCGAATATTAAGATTTGGCTATTCAAGATATGCAATTTGAAAATGTGAATAAACACATATTGATACATCCACCAATGGTAACTATCGACAGAAATCTTTAATTTAAAGACTGAAGATTTCAATTGAATATCTCTAATCACAGTTTGGCAGCTGGGCTCTACTTTAGTGGATCCATTTTTTTTGTTGTTATCGTACGAATTAATTTCTTTCTTATTAATTTGGTTCAAACCTTGTTCATGGACTCTCATTGTTACAAATGTATAGGACACTGACTCGTCTGTGCACCTGCTGTCTACGCCAAGGAATCGATACAGGAAGTCCAAAATGATAAAAAAAACAACACACAACCCAGGACGGAACAACCGAGACCTGGCTTCTTGTCTTATACCATAACATTGTTTAATTATCCTTTCGCTTCATACAGACAGGAGCTGCAGTCCAAAATCTACAGTAGAATAAAAGTGACGCATCTCCGTCGTCTCCGGGCGTCTCGCGGTCCCTTTAGTCCATAACCTGTCTGTACTGTACAAACATGACCTCCTCTGACTTATTAATTACCATAACGTGTAGATCTCTCGAACCCTTTTTTTTTTTTTTTGCCAGCAATATACTGTCAACACCTTTCGACTGCGAACAGGCAAATATCCACAATAAACGTATCTCTCAGATTATGAAAAAATAAATAAAACACATTACATATTTTTTTCAAGTCCTCGTAGTAACAGCTGTCTTTTTCAAACCATGCAACACGTACTGGATGTCTTTGGGGACGACCGCCTCGACGGTGTCCACGTCTTTGTCGCATGTGTATCCATGCATTCGTATTCATGTGATTGGTCACAGAGGGTGGGTACAGTATGCACAGTCACTCGCTGTTGTCCATAGCGCATATGCAATCAGATTTTTTTTTCTTCTTCTTCGTAGGAACGCACGGTTAAAAGCATTATGCTCACCTCAGTGCTTTATCATATTTATGTCCAGTGCATATGTGAGTTTTTCATTCATAGTCTCACGAGAATGTTCAGCTTCAACACACACACACACACACACACACACACACACACACTCCTCTCACCAACTGTCCGTCAGTGATTGTGACGGTGTGTGTGTGTGTGCGTGCGTGCGTGCGTGCGTGTCCTCGTGCGCTCACAGCCTCTCGATGTCTCTGTATTTCTTCCTCAGGATGGAAACCTGGTCCCTGAACAACACGGGGTCCAGCCTCATCTGGGAGTGCACCAGGGGCATGAAGCCCAGCCAGTGGCTGAAGGCGTTCATGCAGGTCTGGCGCTGGGCGAAGTGGTCCGGGTCGGCCCACCGGGACGCCTTGGAGCCCTTCGTTCAGAGGAGACACGGATGGGAAAAATATAGGGAGGGAGGGGTGAGTGAGGGAGGGAGGAAACAATCACCGCAGCTCTGTAGCAGGTAATAACGTCATAACAAGAGGATTCTGACTGTGTCACACATCACTGTGATTACAGAAATAAAAAGCCCACCATGCATTTCTTCCATATGAACGAAAATGAAACAATAAGTAACTTAATCATTCAGAATATATATGCATGTTAAAGGCCTGTGGAGAATGGTTCAGTAGAAATAATGTGCCCATCTTAAGAAAATATCAAGCGCCAGATACTTATTTATTATTTTTTTTTACATTTAATGGAGTTACATATATATAAAAAAGTGCTAACTGCTAACTGTCAATCAAGAGGGGGTTGTTGTGTTTGTCTTGTCCTTGATGTGTCCAGTTCCTGGAGTTGTGTCTTTTCTCGTAGCCCATGTCTTCGTCCACTGACTATATCTCTCTAAAAAGAATAATTCTGATCGTAGCAGCAAATTTAAACAGCTGTTCGCTCAGACTCCATACGACATGTTGCCTACGAGATGTGACGACATATCAGCCGCAGACTGGGCAGGTAACGTTCATCATCCCAGACGGCGAAGTGAAGGCGTCGCCCCCTGATGTCGGTCTAATGGTCGGTGAAGCTCCTCCTCCTCCTCGACGTCGTCGTGGGCAACTTGTCGGGACACAAGACGGGAAGTGTTGCTTGTCGTAAAACGTGTCCGTCACCATTCGCTCTCACAACCTGCTCCTCCACAGAATCCGGGTTCATCATTAGAATGAAAAACGCCCTGTTTGGCTCTAACTCGATGGCCACTTAACGTACTCTGTCCATCAGTCAGCACGTGGGTCCGAATTAACTCCGCCGGAGACCACGTTAACGAGTTGCACGGCACAAAATAGGTTTTCAACCGACTGCAAACTGCGCACGTTGAATGTTTCATGTCGCAGCCCTGTTCCTCGGTGGGACGTTCACGAGCAGCGACTGCTTTGTTACGCTCACATTAAGCTCCCGCGGCAAGTCCTTCTTATAATAAAAGTAGAACAGCGCGACTAAAAGAAGAGGCTGCTAAATATAGAGCTTTATCCATCTGCTTAGTTGCGAGCGCGTCCTCTGTTCTGAAAGGCTCTGATAAGACATTGCAATGCTTTTCCTGCATTATCCGATTGGGAGTAAAGAGAAGAAAAAAAAAATCATAATTCCAATGACTCACTGAGATGATAAACATCTTTGCTAGAAATGTGGACCTGTGTCGTTTTTTTGCTCCTGGGCAACTATCCTCTCCTGCGGCCCCGCCTCCACATGTGGTTACCTGAGATGCACAACAGGTGGAGGAAGAGATGAGGGCTGGACCCCGTGGATGGCTGCTGGGAGATGGATTGGTGAGGGGGGGCAGATGGGGGGCAAGCTGCAGGGTCGGAGACCCCTTTCTTTTTTTTAAAGTGTGGCACAGGGTGTGGAGTTGGAGCAGATTCATTCCAGGTGCTGCAGGAGGGTTGACCGTGGGGGGGGGGGGGGGGGGGGGGGAGGCTTTGTCAAAACTTTATTTCACTTGTGAAAGTTTTCCCGGAAAAAAAGAAGATGTCCGCTTCTATCACCTCCTCCGCCTTAAATTCCTCCGATCAGGCTGTAGCTTGAAGCAAAGTAACAAATCAGGGGTGAGAGAGGGGGAGCAAGAAAAAGAGAGAGAGAGAGAGAGAGAGAGCGTGCGCGAGGGAAGGAGCGTGTAAATCTTGGTTTGCCATGCTGCCTTGACAATTAAGACATTAATCACTGAGTCCATACTGCCGAGTCATCGTGCTGCCTGTGATCAGGTCATCAATCAGAACCTGACATAGGGCAGGCCACAGGAAGCACACACACACACTGACACACACACACACACACACACACACACACACACACACACACACAATGAACTCCCAAAGAGAAGGTCAGGCCTTTATGTGGCCCCGAGCATCTCCACTATCGCTTATCCAACACAAGATGTGAACTTCTTTTCACCGTCTTTTCCGTTTATAAAAAAGGAGTCAGGCAGTTCATCTACTCATTTCTAACCATCATAAGGCCTTAACACAACCCCCCCCCCCCCCCCCCCCCCCCCCCCCCCCCCCCCCCCCCCCCCCCCCCCCCCCCCCCCCCCCATAGCACACTTAAAATAAAAAAAAGCAGAATATGTCTCCTTTAAAGACGTGTAAAGAAAAGAGGGATGATCACAACAAACACGCTCCAGGAATATCTGACCCGTTAAATTATGAAAAATGGTCTCTTCAGTTCAGACGGCGACACGGCCCTACCTGGCTCATCATGGTTTCCTTGTACTGCTTCTTCTGCGTGACTTTGATCGGCGGCTGCCTGGTGACGGCCGAGACCAGGAAGTTCATCAGGATGTCCTCGCAGTTGGCCATGCGGTCGACCATGGCCAGCAGGCTGGCGGGGACGTGGTGGGTGAACAGGTAGTGGTAGTATCTGACAGATAGATGTATATGAATATGTACATATATGAATACGACGGATGATGATATTCTGCAGGGTTGTCGCACGCTCAGCAACATGGGAGCACTAGATTACTGTCAACACACACCTTCCGTTTCTCCGCCTCACATCTTTCCGCCTTTGCGTTGGCATTTGCGATTCTACACAACAAAGGGACTAAAGCGTTGCATTGAGCATCCTAACAACAGAACAATGAGAGAGCTGTTTATCTGCACGACAAGATGCTTCCAGTCCCTTCAGAGAGCAACACTTCTCCCCTTGCGTTCAACTCAGCGCTCCACCTCATACTTCTCCTTTCTCTTTCCAAGTCCTCGCTTTGTGTTTCCGACAATCATTTCATGAGATAACAGGGACGTGGAGAGAGAGCGGGAGATTGTATCTCATTTCCTGTTCCACTGCCTCAGTGAGATGTAGAATGTGACTGGTGAGACATGACTTTCTAATGAGGTTTGCATCTTGTGGAGGAGGAAAATAAGTGTTTCTTGGAAGTTGGCTTCGTAGAAGGAAGATCTTTCATGCCGTCTCGAAATGCTACGGCGGGAGGTGACAGGATATATAATAATCTAACCGCGTGGCATCTATAATACGTTATTGCAATGTATATTGGATGCATCTTTAAATACAATGCATGCAATGAGCGTTTGAGCAAACTGTGATTGCCACTCTCTTGGCGTCAGTCATTTTGATTTGGATCATCGGTTCATCTGACCTGTGGAAGAAGGCGGCTCCCGTGAGCACCATGGAGTAGTCGTTGGTCCACTTGGAGGTGTAGCCCCAGCGGGATCGGGAACTGTCCCAGTAGTGGCTCCTCGCCGGGTAACCCACGATGCGCTCCGGAAACGTCTGCCACACGATAAAGGCAAAATCCACCTGGGGGGGGGGGAGAGGAAGGAAAGAAAGAGGGCGGAGAAATCGGTTCGTTAGATTTGAACTGAGGCGAAAAGCCGCAGATGCAGATTAAACATTCCGACAGTTTGGACGATCCTGAATCCTCCAACCAGTGGCGAGTACCTATGCTCAAACATGGTCCTTGTACAATTTTTGAGGTACTTGTACCCTACCTGAGTATTTACATTTGAGGATACTTTATCCTCCCACTACATTTGATATGGAAATACTTTTTACTCCCCTGAATCTAATTAAGATTTTTAGTTATTAGTTATTTTATGATGGATTATTTATTATTATAAAGATGATTATTTATCCCTGATGGCTGTGGCCGTCCGAGTGTGAACGCAGTCAAAGAAACGCGTGACATATAGTCGCGCTGAATGAATGGATGTGTGTGTAAATGGGCGAACGTAACTTGCATTGTAGATCACTGCTCTTTAAGTTCTGACACGCCTTGCAGTTGAATTCCTGGGTTACAAAGATTTACAAGTGTTTGATTCTCTAATACGTCACTGTGCCGGGGGGACGGAGGGGCGTCCCCTCTGGAGCTGCACATCCTTTCTAGCAGGTACAAGATGGGGTCCGTGCAGAAACGTACAGTACAGGCCGCGCAGACACACCAGAGGAATGGGGATTGGCAAACACTGAAATGCTTGGTGTCTCACACACACACACACACACACACACACACACACGCGCGCACGTATCTCAGGAGAGCCAGGGGAGAAAATTAATTACCAGAGCAGCGGAGGCAGAGGGAGGATTCAGGGAGGGGAGCGCCGAAAGTGGATGTTCTTTAGCGATACCTCGTGGCCTCCGTCATGAATCGCATGAGCAATTACTGTAAAGTGGCAGCACTAAGCCGTAGGAAAGGTTGGAGCTGCCATTCTCAGTGTAACCCCTGAGGAACGGATGTGTTAGTGTGTGTGTGTGTGTGTGTGTGTGTGCGCTTGTACGTGTGTTTGCACTGTGTGTGAGATGTGTCAGATGTCTCTGCAGCTGAGCTGTGAGGATTAATGATATCATGCAAATATAATTTTTGCCTTCAGAGATTAAAAGATTTAAAGTCTGTGTGTGCGAGTGTGTGCGTGTGTGTGTGTGTGTGTGTGTGTGTGTGTGTCGGTTACTGTTGACTGATCTGAGTGCACACTAACCCATGCGGGTCCCCGTGGGTAGAAACTGCTTTTTTTAAGGGTTCGGACTTGGTTTTAGGTTCAGTTACAATCCTAGACTGTATATAAAAATAAACCTTTGTGTACTTTTACAGCAAGTCAGTGCATTGATTAGATTTTTAAACAAGTTTCACTTGTGCTTCAGAAGAATCTTGTTTAAGAAACTACTTTTACCTGCAAACTGTGTGCGTGTGTGCGCGTGTGACACATACCAACAGAATCCACAAGGCCAACATTGATCCGAGGAGCAGAGAGGGTCAATCCGCCAATAGATCTGTTGCAAATCTCTCCTGACATTCCGGTTTAACGTGTCCAGCGTTATGAGACGAAAAAATGAGTTACGTCATATTTTAGAGTCCGTGTCCCTCCCTCGGTCTTTTTCAAATGAGTTTTGGAAAGTTGTATATTTCACTCTGTGGTGTTTTTTTTGTATTCATTTATTTGTGCGCCCTGTGAAGTGATGCCTTTCACTGTCAACATCCATCTGCTGTCGGGGTGATAAAAAAATAAATAATAGTTTCTTAAACAGATTTTTGTATCCAGCAAGTTTGTGCCATCGTGTGTCAGTGTGATCCGAGCACACCAGCTGGGGCACGAGGTCTGGTAACAAGCGGCGACTGCGGGGTCGTTGGGATGTCTTATTTTTGAATTACGTCTTCTTTTCACCGGGCTTCTCTCGGCGGCGCGCCGCTTCGCCCGGTCTGGGCGGCTCTTTAAGCGCTCTCTCGGTTCTGTGGCACTTGAAAAGAATAGCCGGGCCGTTGCAAACTGTCATCGTCCCAGAATCATCCGGTGTCAACGCTCCCCAGGGTTCCTCTCTTATTGATCGCCACGGCTCCTTTCGTGAGGCTTTGAAATACTGGTGTTGGCCCGCAATGCTACTCCCCCCCGGGACAGGGGTCGACGAATACTTTCCGCACACCTCCGGAAAGGTTATACTAGATGCTAATAATATGCACATCCTGCATGTGCCATGCATGTATGATTAGCCTACTGACAAATGTATATATATATATATATATATATATATATATATATATATATGTGAGGAGTTTGAGGATTGTCCTAACTGTCATAAAAGCTTTTTTATTTGTCCCCAGATCGACTAGGAACTTGTTCTTCTTTTTTCTTATAACACACTGGACTAAAATAAGAGTTTTGCGGTTGTGAAATGATGTTCAGTAATTATGCAGTGATATGTCACCCTTGTGAAAATCTGTCAATAAGCTCAAGTGTATAACACATAGAGTATAACGTAGGAATAATTTTGAACCTCCAGAGACACAGCAGAGAACTGTGTGTGTGTGTGTGTGTGTGTGTGTGTGTGTGTGTGTGAAACTTCACAGGCTTTAACATCACTATCCCTGTTTGACAGCCGAAACAGGGCCAACGTTAATACTTTCATTAAATCGTGTGTGTGTGTGTGTGTGTGTGTGTGTGCGTCCAAGTTTATGTGTGATTCAAGTGTTACACGCGCTGTGGTAACTTTGAGCACTAGGGTTGTTTTCTGCGTTGAGCTCAGATTCTCACAAAAAGAGATCTTTTTTTCTGTGAGTCTTATCGTAACCACATCTATGTAATTTTTTTATTCTTAATGTTTCTCCTCACACACCAAACTTTCATTCAACCATGAACTGAAATGTGTTATGCATATTTTTTTTTATACTCAACCAGCGCTAACTGAACAACACAAGCTCATAATCTAATTAACCCATGAAATGTAGAAATATTAAGATTTTGAGACATCAGACCATAATGTATGTGCTCTTCATACTCCACATAGCAACAGTGGATGCACAGAACCTCTTGAAACATGGACGTACATGTCGGTCCAGTATCTGAAACCAAAATCTTCAATCTCCGTTAATATCAGTTACAACCTGGTAGATGAAGCTGCTGCATTATTGATTTATTCTTCATATCTGTTCACTGATCTACTTTCACTTTCTAATACCAGATATTTGAAATGTTGCTGAAAGGAAATAAAAACTTTATTTTTGAAAAAATACTATATAGCATTTTTTCAAAAATAAAGTATAAATAAATAAATATATATATATATATATTACTGTCAAAGTAATTATTGGGAAAATCAACTGTAAAAGTCAACTGTACATTGAATGAAGGCAGGTAGGCCCTTGAGGTAATATCATAATCTTTTGACCACACTGACAAATGATTCAAGTTCACACTGGAATCGCTGAATGCTGATTGAAATGATAATTGCCTCAAAGGGAGCTCAGTGACCACACGGTGATTCCTTTGGATGGGATCGCAGATGTGCCGTTGCTGCCGGAGCACGAATTTTTCCATATCCACCACATTGCAAACGTCTTCCAAAGGGCATAATGGAGCCGCGCGCCTGGCCGCCCAATGAGAGACGAAAGCTTTGTCAGGTTTTTTTTTTGGTTTTTTTTGTCCGTCGCATTCTCCTCTCTAATCTCCCTTCACGGAACGACCGTACATTTAATGAGCTGAAACGACGTGATTATGAAATGGGCACAGCCATTCTTCCTCCGAGGTATTATAATACCAGGAGTCCTAATGAAAGCGTTACATTCTGTCTCTGCACATTTTCCCTCACTTGACATATCTCGTCCCGTTTCAATAAATCCCCTCTCCACGATCAAAAGGGCAATTAGAGCAACGGGGCTTTGAGCACGGCGAAGATTCCCTCCGCGTTCCTCTCTCTCTCTCTCTCTCTCTCTCTCCTCGCGCGGTGACATCTTCTTCCTCTCGTTTCCGAAGGAACGAGCTGTGTGCCCGTAAAAGTTGAGCTGTAGAGACTTTGGCTCTTATCGCCGGGCCACAAATTGTAGTGCCATAAAGTGTAATTGTGATCCCACTGGCGTAGGAAAAGGTGAACATTGACTTGCTCGGATCGATAGAACATCTCAGAGTTTAAGGATGGGCCCGATCTCTCGGGCCTCGCGATCCATTATCGACCACGTGTTTTTAACTTGGTGCTGCTACTCGTCATGACTTCCAAAGTGGGAGCTCGGATTCAGCGTCGCTCTTGGTCTTTTAACTGCCTGTGGTTTAAAACACAGGGATGAAATTTAAAATTTAGAAATATGTAAACGCAAGTCAAACAGCATTCAGCATCTGTGTGTCTTCATTGTGGAATGTAATGAGTCACAATGTTTAAACTGTGTGTAATAAAATGTGGAAATTTAATCACCTTGGTAATGGTCATGAGAATATTTGTGAAGACTTATCACCAGCGATATATGGACTATTTGTGCCTCTTCTTTTTTAAATATATTTCATCGGTTTCAGAGAACTCAACAAGGAATGCTGCTAACTGTATTATTGATAAAGATAGAAACAATGAGGAATGGGGCATAGAAACATTACTCCCTCTCTCGACAACGCTGTTCCACCGGGGTGTTTCACATCCTCTTCCTTAAGTGACAGGTGAGATTTTAACCAGAAGCAGCGGCGTCCTGGGTTCTGACAGTGTAATGACACGGACACGGGGGTGATGTCTGACACTCTGTCCGTCATTACAGCCCCTTCAATCAGCGTCTCTGTATGCTCCGTTTCTCATCTCCTCCTGCGTTGATTTTGTTTTTCCGTGTCGGCCCTCTTGTTCGCTCTCTCTGGTTTCTCATCTTGCACTCTTCCACCCTCTCCTTGGTAACCGTTGTGTTTACCTGGCCCTGGTTTTCTTTTCCCCTCCCCTTTCCTTCATGTTAGATTAAAAAGAAATGTGAACCTCACAACACACACTGCACAGTAATTTAATTAAGACCCGGTCTCAAGCACCCTCGCCCGCACGGTAAATCACCGGGCCTTCGACAGCGATGATGTCTGTAATCAGCGCTCTTTGTTGGGCTTCCAGTCTGACGTCTTGACTCTCAACTCGTCCTGCTTTGTTTTAATTTCATGCGCTGCGTTTGGAAAAGCCCTTTCGAGGCAACGCGCACTTGGGAGCTCCAATGCAAGCGGCGCGAGCCAATTCATTTGCAATGAGCGGTATTCACGACTGCGTGGACCGACTGCCTCATTTCGGCGAGGATCGATACAGTGTTAAGACATCGGCACCTTTTGCCACTTGGCTGACGTGAAACCACGCAGACTGGAGCTGCTTATAAAAAAAAACGTTTCCAGAGGCAGTGCTTTCACTGGCTGGAGTTTTGCAGAAGTGTTAAGGTCCCCTGACTTTTTTTATATCCAAGTTATGTGGGCAGAAGTTTCAAAATACATCTATTTAGGAGTATCTATGCACTTATTTCACATCAAGTGTATGTAAAACGACAAGTGTGTGCTGAAGTGCAAAATAAATGTCTCTATTTCTGTTAAACTTTCTGCAAAATGTGTTCAACATGTCTCATAAATTGTTGGATATTGGAAAGTTTAAACACTTTTCCGCATGAGCGTGAGTTCACAAAACACAGAGGTTTTTACTCTTTCTGCCATTTACATTGTCTTGAAATGTTACAGGAGAAAACACACGTTTAGAAAATATGAAAAATAACACATAAATCTAACTTGTGTATTACGTGTTCAAGTAAGAAAAGGAGCCACTTAACTCATCAGATGTGTTCTACCAGTGCCAACTTTGTGCCTTTAGCATGCAGCTTTAGCCTTTTCATGTATGTTTCCATCAAGTGCATATTTGAGATACTTTTCCTTGAGTTCTTATTTCTGATTTCCGATGAAAAGGCAAAAATAAAATCAGCTGGAAACGGCGTCTAAAAGCATCTCAGGGCGCTCACGTTAGCTTGATTAGCGAATGAGCTGCAGCTAATAGCATCTGCCTGCAACAGCTGTTCTTTCAGTCCGCAAGTTCAATTGGTTGCTAGCTAGAAATTCGTGGCTGCACCATCGTCATTTAAATTGCATGTGTTGTGCGTGAGCGGTCATAGCATAGCATAAAATGGCTTAGCTTAGCAAACAGTCAATCATTTTAGTTAGCAATATTTGACAGAGAAAGGTCACGGTTTCTACAATTTAGCTATTTTTATGAACAATTCATTATTTTTTAAGAATTTTAATAACAATGTTTTGGCAATCCTGTCTCAGTTTGTAAAATGTCAATGCCGTGCAAAGTGGTTGATGCGCCATCAGCGACTCACCTCATTGGTCGAGAGAACCGAGTCTTCATCCAGAGTGAGAACAGCGTCAGTGAGGACGACGTCGTGGGGGAAAAAACGACTGCTCATCGTCTGGAGAGGAAGAGACAGAAAACAGCAACTGATACCACTGCAAACATTTTTATCAATATTACTAACTGACTAAATGCAGCATGACTTGCATTATGCAATGATAAAATCTTACTGAATCAGCAATTTCTCACAGGCTGAGCCATTTTAGCGGCCCCCCTTTTTGTCTTTGTCTTTAAATGTGTTTCCTCCATTAGCATTTAGAACTTCTAGAGTTGGTGCGTATGAAAAAATTCCGGGCAAACTAAACATCCAATGGAGAAAATGTGTTTATTTACTCCCTGCTGTGCGTCTATCATTCAATGAGCGGACTTAATAGGCTTTATCAATTCCCTGCCCGGCAGAAAGTGAAGTAGACCTTGGTCCATTAGCCTAAAGAGAGCTGCTGATGATAATATTGATTTGTGATTTAACTGTGAATTATTTAACTGTTTGTGTGGAAAATGGGGAGAAGAGACCGATGTTGGCCGTGTGGAAACAGAGTTCAGCCAAAGTTTCTCCCTGAAAGACATCTTGTTGTTCACCTTGCATGTATTATGACCATGTTTCCTACAATCATCAAACCACCAACTGGAAACAGTTATTTCTGCCATACACAAATTCTTGTTGAGGTAAAACTCTTACTATGATCATAGATTTTCTCTCCTTTTTTGAGTTTGGTCCTTCATTCGTGTTAAGACTTCATGTAATTCAGATGAAAGTATTTAACTTGGATTCACTAGATTGAATTTACACCTCAATGGGTAATGTTAAGAGGTTTATCTTTCCGAAGAAACAACACAAATATCTGCACGGTTAACGTCTGCTTCCATCTCAGTTGAATGGAGCCAATGGAGGCCGAGTGAAAACTCATCAAGAAATTAAGCGTAACATTAAACAAATTTCAACGCAAATTCCCCAAATTCCTCAAATGATTTCATAGTGCAGTGAATCGTTGCTTAAAGAGAGAACTCTGAGCAGAAAATGTAATTTTCTGTGCTTGAATGCCCGATAATCACCAGGCAGGTAATTAGTTGAGTCAGGACAGTTTAACAGCTTCTCATCTTTCTCTTGGCAACAAAAACGTATACATATCCCAGCATCGGCAGACCAGTTCGAATTGTGCGATTGGGTCTGAAACCTCTGTTCATTTTTAGCTTCCAAGGGGAGTTATGAACAGTCACAAACTAAACGTTACAACAACCGATCGGAGCAATGACTCTGAAGTGGGACGTGACATATCATCAAAGACCGTGACTGCAGTTGTTCGTACTTCTGTTGGAGAAAATGTACCGTCCGGTCGCGATAGATAATTCAACAGACCTCACGACACCAGCGGCGGCCATTTTGGTTGCTAGCGAAAATGTCAGTCATCGTATCAAACCTGCGCCACGTAGATGAATGATTGTGATTTAATGCTAATTGACGTGTTTACACACTTAGCTAAGACGATGACCACAGCGAACCATTAGCATGTTAGCATTATCACTGTCAAATACGGTAGTTAGCATTAGCTCAAACCCGCGCTGTCCTTTGACAGTGTGGTGCCGGCTCACGGCGTCTGTTAGCATGGCTGTAAACTCTGGTTTATTACTACTCATCAAAATTAATTTACACCACATCCATTTAGAAAATTAAAATGATCCGTGCAGTGCAATATTTCCGTCCCCCCTCGTTTTGATGGATTAATGATACCCCATGATGGATTAAATGCTGTGTCAAATGCTTTCATGAAAAAAAACCCAATATATATTTTGGCTTGAATATGATCAAACTGAAAGGTTTATAGTACAGATAGCACAAATACCGCCTTTGGCAATTTCGGTTCAGTAAACGTCAGTTTTGGCACCGGCCTTCAAAACCTCATAAATTGGCTGAGCTCAGTGTGTTTGCCTGAGAACCCCAACCCCACGCACGCCCCCACCCTCTGGCTGGTGTCGATGCTTCCCTGCCTCTAGACAGAGATTAGATCCCACTGAGATCAGTGGCAGTTCAATGGTCTGGACCTTATCTTAGTCACTCTCCTTCCACCCATTTCCTCTCTCTTTATATGTGCTATGATCCCTGCTTCTTCAAGGGGAGACATCCGCTCTGTCTTGGTGTCACAGATCAGACCAACACGCGTCTGCGTTAAGAAGTCGGTCAAATATGCAGCAGCATGATGAAGCCACATTTCTGTCTGATGTCACTTTTGTAATTTTTATTTTTTAGATTTTTTTTAAGTCATAATCTGAGAAATAGGTCATTTTTTTATTGTCTACACTGATTTGCCAAACTCATATACTTTAATTGCATAAATGTGAATAAGAATTAGATTTTAATTGTGCAGACACAGGTTAAGTATATCTAAGGAATATTGATGTATCGTGAAGATTAACTCAGAATCACCACTATTTCCATTTAAATAAATTCAATACATCATATCCTCTACAGTTCCTCGGACACGCTGACATGGATTTAAATCAAAGCTGCGGAGATCTTTTTCTTTTATGAACAATTACGGCAATGTAATGTAACAGGAACTGTCTGTAGTGAGGAAATTACAGAGAATTGAAAACAACTATGCCGGTTTAATAGGAGCTGGTGGAGAACAAAAGAGAGTTTAAAGGAATAATAATGATGCTCTATACTTGATGTATAAATCAGACACTCCAACTGTAAATAACAACTTTATAAGACATTCATTTATCAGATGTTGTCGTAGAAAATAAATTGGGTCTTTTTCATTTTTTTAATTAGACCAAACAAACATAAATCAGTTCTACAGGTCTGTATGGAAATCATCACCTTATCATTAACTGGACAAAGCTTATAGAGAGTCTTTCCAGTCTATTAATAATGAAATAATAAACTACAGGATATTTTGAAGACCACGATTCTGCTGCGAGTCAGCTGCCCTGACCTTCTGTTCACTCAGATTTCAACATTAAGTCCGTCTTGACCTTTAATCCCTTCACTTTTATGCTCCTTTTGGAATAAATTAAAATGCATAGCTAAGGAGGTGCGGGATCAATGTTGAAGATTCATTTATCAATATAAAATTCAGGGTGTGTGGTCAAGACATGCTCTACTCAAAGGTGATTGATGAAGGTGAGGTCCAGTCAACATACTTCTGGCCCGAGTCCACGGAACGCTCCTTTGACAATATTGATGGGTGGCTCATAAATGCTTAGCAAGCGGGACCTGACTTAGAGCACAAGGAACCTGATTCCTCCGATCATCCAGTCGGTCGTACTGACAGTTTCTGTCTGAAATCTAATATTTAATATATGTAATCATTTATAATTTCTACAGTTATTGGTCTGGAAACTGTGTAATATCAAACATATTAATCCATAAAGCCATTTCTGATTCTATACAACTGTTCTTTTGAATGTATTCTTTTTAAGATTTTTAATAAGGCCCAAGTAAGAAAAAAATGATATTTTGGCACTTTTCATCAGAAGATGATAGTGTTTTACTGACTACGGTTGGGGATTGATGTAATTTTATAGAAACCAAATCCACTCATCAAATCAGAATCCTTTTTCAAATCTCACTTAGTTTACATTTCATCATTTTCAAGCAGCTCAAATTTAAGATCCATGATCATCTGCAGCCACTAAATTGAATTAACATTAACATGATTTAATACTAACAGAGGAGAGAGGCAGAGGACATGAAGTATTTATTGTTGATATTGGATATTTTGTCTTCATTTTTGCACAATGGGAGGAAGTGGAGACACGTCGACCATCTTTATTCACAGTCTACGTCTGTCAATGCTTGGTTAATTTTACTGAAAACAACATTTTTCTCACTTAAATAAAGTTGTTTTTTTAATAATAAAAAAAGGACTTGTGGAACATAGATTCAACAAAATATTTTATTAAAAATGTGATTGTGAATGTGCCGTTTTGCAGAAGAACAAACAGAGTTCAGAGGTCCAGGAAGGAGAAGTAAAAGAAGCGAGAGCTCGTCCATGACGATGGCATGTATCCACTCGGCCTTACAGAGCAGACACACTCATAACCAACAGTAGATTACTGCTCCGCGGAGGCAAACAGCGACAAACTCCCCGTGTGTGTGTGTCTGTGCCGTTTATCATGGCGGCAACAAACACTGCGAGCGCTTGGAAGCAAATATGCGCCGAAGAAGAGCATCTGTCTGGGCTGCATGACAATATACCACACGACTAATTACACTGGTGAGTGCTGACACGCACCTGACACACACACACACACACACGCACACACACACACACACGCACCTGACACACACACACACACACACACACACACACACACGCACCTGACACACACACACACACACACACACACACACACACACACACACACACACACACACACGCACACACACACACACACACACGCACCTGACACACACACACACACACACACACACACACACACACGCACCTGACACACACACACACACACACACACACACACACACGCACCTGACACACACACACACACACACACACACACACACACACACACACACGCACACGCACGCACACACACACACGCACACGCACGCACGCACATTGCCTCCGAGATGCTATTGATTGTCGCCAGCGGAAACATCGTTGTTGTATTTCAACGGGGGAAACATTAACATGAAAACAAACAGAAGCAATTAGATGACAAAGGATCGGGAGAGTAGAGAGAGAGAGAGAGAGAGAGAGAGAGAGAGAGAGAGAGAGAGAGAGCGAGGATGGCATGTGTGAGGGGTTCCGTTATGTGATCGAGTAAATTTTTCAGGGGGCGAATTTTGATTATTTAAAGTGGTGTGACAATTGGTTAAGTGAAAAACAATTTCCGCCCGTATGAAATATCACGTAACAGTTGTGAGTTCACAACATTATTACCGTCCTACGTATACCACAAATCAAAACGATCCCATCAGAGTCACACTCTCGCCTTGACTCTGATGAATGACGCGCAAAACTCAATTCGCTTCAATCTTCTCACCATCAAAAGCGGAAGTGGCGCCCGGTTAGAATTCAATTAACAAAGGAACAACAAATGATCAAAAACACTTTCATAATATTCTCATATAATATGCGTTGTTTATATTGTAATTCATGAAAACACTTTATCTATCAGTTCAGTTCAGTTCCATCCCAGGGAGGAGTCTGTGTTATTTTACATCAGTATATATATATATATATATATATATATATATATATATATATATATATATATACTATATATTATATATGCCAGTATATATATGAATACTTCTGTTGATGCCACGTGTGTTTCACAGTGAATAACAAATCCACCAACTTGTATGTTGCATCCATAGACTGTAAATGAAGATGGACGACACATCCCCACTTCTTCCTCCCACTGAACCAAAGCCATCTTGACGTAATTACACGAGGCGCTAACCAGATGGTAATCTGTCATATTTCAAGATCAGGCGCATCATTTTTTGACTTAAAATTAAAGTGCACTGTCGTTGCGGTGGTAAGAAACATAGCTGATCCCACACATTCGTGATCCCTGCCAGCTATATCCTCTTATGTCTGAGTGGTGATATGAGACTGGTGGTTTAATAATCCCATTATCCTAGAGCTAATCTGATGTTATGGCTGCCGGAGTGGCAGCGAGGGGGAAAATCCATCGCGTACGCGGCCATTTCGGGCCGGTGTTCCTGGAGGCTTGATGAAACAGGAAACAGGAAACAGTTCAGTTCTACATCTATGACAGTTGCATGGAAGCAGATTCGGGGAAGAATTTCCAGGATGTCATTTCTCAGTATATTTAACTTTAGTGCCAAACGACAACACCCCTCGGTTCCCTTGTGACCCATCTCTCTGAACACCCCCCCCCCCCCCCCTGTGTTTAAAAGTGCACAGGGTCTTCAAGAAAACCGCTCAAAGCTTAAAAAAAAAAATGCTGAAGTTTAAAATACCAGCAAAGGCCGCCAGCGACTGTTTCATGAACGGGAGATAAACGCCCTCGCTGCCAAGCGACAGAGCATCTTTGTTTAATACATACTGGAGAAAGAAGCCGGCAGATGTTACCTTGGTCTGCCCTTCAACGACGGTGAGAGGCACGCTGGTGGAGGGCCACTTGTTCCGAGGAGGTAAAGGCTTGTCACAGTTCCATAAAACCACAATCTGTGCGGGAGCAAAGCACAGGAAGTAAAGCAAGTGTTATACAAGTATATACAAAAGTGTCCGTTGGTGGTTTTTGGAAAACACTTTCACAAAGTCAAGATAAAACCTATTGTCGCATCTCCAGATGCTTTTCCCCCCGTCTTCTTAAGAAGCACATTCAGGCCTGTCGGGGTTTTCCGGCTCCGCAAAACAGACTCGCTGAAGAATAAATTGTCAGAGGAAGTTCACAGTCTGTTGTGAACGAAAAGAATATATCTTTCACATCGGTGGTGTCGTCGGCCCTGCCACCTTTCATCGGTGAAAAGAAAACTGTGTAATTCCTCACTCACTTTGATTGTTTGCTGTCATACATACATTTACAAGTACATGTATTGGGATTTACAGGAAGCCCTCATTGCACATATTCCATAATGTTGTGTCTCAGTGCCTCTGCTTCCTTTTAATCATTATTGTGATGCATTTTCCTGCCGCAAATTGTAGGTTGCCCGGATTATTATGGTTTGATAATTAGCAGCGTAGATAATAATCCTTCATTCATCTCACAGAGGCTGCTGTTGAGAGGGAGAACCTGTGGGGATAAGGTTGAAATATTTTTGAAAGACAAAGCAACATAATATTACATAATAAAGTGGCAATTTAATGAGAAGAAAAACATCCTTCACCTCTCTCTTCAAAAAGTACAGTCAGATTTTCACTTGTGAAAAAACCCCACTTAAAAATCATTTTCCCGCCCTCATGATATTATGATTTTATTCTCAAAGTATTATGATTTCATTCTTGAAATACGGTTAATTCATTAATTTCCTAACAGTGGCCCTAATAACTGGTTGCATTACATGAATAAAGAGTGACACCATGAAGGAAGGTCCGGCAGAAACCTCGGGATGAAGGAAACAATGGGCGGCAGAAGGAGAAGGAGGAGAAGAAGAAGAAGAAGAAGAAGAAGAAGAAGAAGAGGACCGGTACATCCTCTTAAAATATTCTGACCCAAACGTGTTTTATGATGACGAGGAAGAAGGGAGGACTGGGACGAGGATGGACGGAAGGAGGAGAAGCATTGGCAGGACAGGAAGCAGACACTTTGCTTTGTGCTGAACTGATTCATATTCAATACTCTATTGCTGGCGATTCTTTCCTGCGATTTCCCACCTGTGCACAGAACTTGGACTTGGCTACAGCGATGATGAGCTTCACCACGGGGGAGATCTGCGACTGCAGAGGAGTCACCGCGTGGATCACAGCCGTGAACTGCTGAGACGGGCTCTTACCTGCACGCACACACACACGCACACACGCACACACGCACACACACGCGCACACACACACACACACACACACACACACACACACACACACACACACACACACACACACACACACACACACACACACACACACACACACACACACACACAGAGAGAGAGAGAGAAACAGTCGTCAGGGGTAAAGTGTATTTAGTTGTTTTTTTTCCTAACACAGATTTGTGCAGATGTACCTCTCCACGAAGCTCCATCACGGTTAACTGGACGCGGAGTGCTCCGAGCAGCAGCCGCCATCCATCTCTCCGACAGCGTCTTCACTCCCGGTCCACACGACTGAACACGAGCAAACACGTCCCACGCGCGAGCGAACACTCCCCCCCCCCCCTTTTCCTGAGCGTCTCTCTTAGTGAACGTTAAACTGTGCTGATTTATTTCCCGCTGTGACGCAAAATTTCTTTTTTCTACAACCTCACAAATGAAAACCGAGCTCTTGTTAGTTCTTGTTCTTCCACCGCATTTTACTGAGGGGAAAAAACAAATGAACCCAACGGGACGAGGAGAGAAGTGGAGAAGCAGAACCAAACTTTTAAATTACTAACCCTCGATAAATGATCCCCGGCATACGAGTGCAACGCGTAAATAGAGTTGAGGAAGTGATTCCCCCCCGAGGCAGCTTATGCCCAAAAAAGAAAAGAAGAAAAAAAAAAGGAATCAATATTATGGAGCATTGGATTCTATGACTGGATTATTTGCACACATTTCCTATTCCACAATAAAGGGAATCTGCTCATACTATAACTTTCAATGTATAAATGGTTTGATTATAATCAGATCAAGGAAAAAAAATGTGAGGAAATGCCTTGTTTTCATAGTTTAAATGTATTTAGATGAAAGTAGAGATCCAGAACATATCTAGAGTAGGTAAATGGGGGGCAGATGTGGGAACACATGTTGTATTCACAAGAACCAAAGGAGGGGCATGACCGCAGGCACATGGAATGCCAAGTGTTGGGGCGGCTGTGGGACTCGGGGAATACGCCTCCTCATGGATAAGTGGAGCCCGAGTGCTCTTTAGTGTTGCTCTATCCATCTCTCTGACACCCGGGCCCCCTGACCGGCCATCTCAGGTGGGCTTAGCGTATTTATGGAAGCACGAGGTCTGCCCTTGTGGGGGTCACCGAGATAAGCTCGGTTCCTTCTGTTTCCACAGGAGCTTTTATTGAGGGAAAAAAAAGAGGAGAAGCTGTGCAAACCTTGATTTTTTAAATTTTTATATTAAATGACGTGAGCTGCAGGTATTATCGGATCAATTAAAAAGTAGAAACTAAGATAAATTAATATTTCTCCAGAGAAAATAAATAATTTGCTGACATTTCTTTCACTAACATTTTTTACTTTGATCCTTTTTTATCAGTTGTTTCCACTATCATTGCTTCTGTTTGTTAAAAAAATGGTGGTGTAAATAAAAATGGACGTAGTCACCGGGTCCAGCCTGTATTCTCTGGAATCCCCAGCAGAGGGCGACTCCACCGGTTGTTTCTACAGAAGTCCGTGAGGAAATGACTCGACTTCTCACTTGATTTGTAATGTCGGTCAACAAATTTCCTGAGGGGTTTGTGGTTCAATCTCCAGTTTCAAGTCTTCTTCAGTACGGCGTGATGTTAATTTGATAAATTAGGGTCAAATAGACCCAATAGATACATCGTGACTGACAGCTGGTACCGTCCAATGGTTGCAGGTCGCAAGTGTCGTCCAGCTCCGAGTCAGGCCCCCGCTCCTCCAAATATTGTTAATTCTGGTTTCAACATGGCGCTGGTCAAAACATGACACTTGAGGTTTCAAAGCAGTAGCTAGTTTCTACTTGGGTAAAAAAAAAGCACATGAACGTCTAAAGGGAGGCTATCTTAGAATAAGATAGTGTAGGTGTTACAGGGTGCTACAATCTTAGCAAAGATTAAACCACGTAAATCCGTGGCCTCTGCTACATCAATTCTGATCTTTTTAAAAAAATATATATATATATAAATCTGCCTCTGATAAGTCCCTCAACTATAAATCTAAAAAGTGCTAAATCAAAGGCGATCGGACTCGCTGCGGACATGTCGCCTCCGGGCCTCTTCCATTCAAAACGACAGGTGGCACATTTAATCGTGCATTTACCCTCCGAGGGGGGTTTGTCCACACGGGGACGGTGGCTGAGATCACACGTGGATCATTCGTCCACCCGGCTGTCACGTGAGCGCTGTTAGAGGGTCCCATGAATCAAAGTGTGTGTGTGTGTGTGTGTGTGTGTGTGTGTGTAAAGACAAGTGTCAGTGCCTCATCTATTGGTGTCAATGGAGAAGTATTGTACTTGCCTCTTGAAGTAAGTGGCAGACACTCTGTCAGAAGAAGAGGAAACAATCCACTGTCCCAAAGCAGATAAATTACAATCATTCCTCCCAATCCTTTAACATAATTCATTTTGGTAAAATGTTTTTTTTTTTAGGGGTTGGATATTTCAAAAACTGCGATGAAATCGATGCCAAGTGTCCAATGCACCGGTCAGTACGAGGCACTGTGAGAAGTTAGTGAAAAGAAGACGAGGTTACACTTTGGTAGACGCTTAAATTGCCAACACACACATGGGGAGCGAATTGCAGGTCAGGGATTTGCTCAAGGACACTTCAAAAAGAGGTCAAGAGAGCTGGGGATTGAACCTCCAACCACTCTAACATTTTGATGAATAATATAATAAAATCAAGGGCGTGACTTGGAACAGACAGCTAACCAATCAAATACAGCATGAAGTGGAGTAGTGTGCATTATTCAGGTTTGGCGTTGGCTGTCATACTCCAACTGATGAGGTGTTTTAAAAATGTCACAGTGGATATAAACTTATCAGCGCGGAGTCAAAATGTATTTCATTATGTCTGTGTGCTTATGTGGACTGATATAAACAGAAGAGGAGGGAGCGAGTCAGAACGCATCACATGTTTCAGCACCATGGAGAGAGACACTGGCTTGGAATTCTTCAGCACCGCGGAGAGATAAACAAGCCAATTGTTTCAGCACCATGGACAGAGACGGAGAGACGGAGAGACGGAGAGAGGGAGAGACGGAGAGAGGGAGAGAGACGGAGAGACGGAGAGACGGAGAGACAGAGAGACGGAGAGAGATTGAGAGAGAGAGAGAGACGGAGAGAGGGAGAGAGACGGAGAGAGATTGAGAGAGACAGACAGAGACGGAGAGAGATTGAGAGAGACAGACAGAGACGGAGAGAGGGAGAGAGGGAAAGACGGAGAGAGGGAGAGAGGGAGAGAGAGACGGAGAGAGGGAGAGACGGAGAGAGGGAGAGAGACGGAGAGACGGAGAGACGGAGAGACGGAGAGAGGGAGAGAGAGACAGAGAGACGGAGAGAGGGAGAGAGGGAGAGAGACGGAGAGACGGAGAGACAGAGAGACGGAGAGAGATTGAGAGAGACAGAGAGATGGAGAGAGGGAGAGAGACGGAGAGACGGAGAGAGGGAGAGAGACGGAGAGAGACGGAGAGAGGGAGAGAGACGGAGAGAGACGGAGAGATGGAGAGAGACGGAGAGACGGAGAGACGGAGAGAGGGAGAGAGACGGAGAGACGGAGAGACAGAGAGACGGAGAGAGATTGAGAGAGACAGAGAGATGGAGAGAGGGAGAGACGGAGAGACGGAGAGAGGGAGAGAGACGGAGAGAGACGGGGAGAGGGAGAGAGACGGAGAGACGGAGAGACAGAGAGACGGAGAGAGGGAGAGACGGAGAGACGGAGAGAGGGAGAGAGACGGAGAGAGACGGGGAGAGGGAGAGAGACGGAGAGACGGAGAGACAGAGAGACAGAGAGACGGAGAGAGGGAGAGAGAGACAGAGAGATGGAGAGAGGGAGAGACGGAGAGACGGGGAGAGGGAGAGAGAGGGAGAGAGAGACAGAGAGACGGAGAGAGGGAGAGACGGAGAGACGGAGAGAGGGAGAGACGGAGAGAGGGAGAGACGGTGAGAGAGAGAGACGGAGAGAGACAGACAGAGACGGAGAGAGGGAGAGAGACGGAGAGAGACAGAGAGAGACGGAGAGAGGGAGAGAGACGGAGAGAGATTGAGAGAAACAGAGAGACAGAGAGACGGAGAGAGACGGGGAGAGGGAGAGAGACGGAGAGAGGGAGAGACGGAGAGAGACGGGGAGAGGGAGAGAGACGGGGAGAGGGAGAGAGAGGGAGAGAGAAGGAGAGAGAAGGAGAGAGACGGAGAGAGGGAGACAGAGAGAGGGAGAGAGAAGGAGAGAGAAGGAGAGAGACGGAGAGAGAGGGAGACAGAGAGACGGAGAGAGACGGGGAGAGGGAGAGAGACGGGGAGAGGGAGAGAGACGGGGAGAGACAGACAGAGACGGAGAGAGGGAGAGAGACGGGGAGAGAAGGAGGGAGACGGAGAGAGAGAGAGAAGGAGAGAGACGGAGACAGAGACGGCAGCGTCTCAATTCCAGGCCCAGATTCTTACAGAGGTTTCAACCAGAGAGTTTTGGAGGCTGCTCACCAACATGACAAGGTCTGACTTCAACAGAGTCCTGGACTGTAATGGTTCGGTTTTTTTCTTCTCATTTTTCAAATATTTCAAATAAAATAAAATACATGTAAAGTTCATTACCCAGAAATTAAAGTGGCAGTGAACTGGGGACATGTATATTTAACCAGGCGTCCTACTGAGGTGCGACTTCATCAAAAGCGTCGACATCTGTTGGCAGAAAACAAAAAAACTGTTGTAGACTAATGCGACGCATTGACGTATTGTTCACGCCAGGAGAACTAAAACAAAAACAATTCCAGGATGTCAGGATTTAAACCATTAATTTAATAAACATTTAGAATGAGGACAGAAAGAGCGAACGACGACGCGTTTCACCAGATTCACTCGGCGCTGGACTCAATACTCGGGTGCGATATCAAATATGAGTGAGATATCAAATAATGAAATAACAAAAAAGCCTATATGCACTTAATTATGTTAGAGTACTTATAAAATATATACATAGATATACTGTATAAGAGGAAAGACATTATATATAGTTATATTAATATTATTTAAGAGAAGATATTAAATATACATGTGTAATAAAGAAGGAGAGGGAAAGGGGAATGTGTCAGGAAGAGATAAACTTTAAGCTCAACTTTCCATAAATATGATGTCACCTACAGACAGGGAAACAGTTTACATTGTGTATATATATATATATATAATATCAATTATGTTTATATTGCATGCTTACTTATTTATGACTTGTTGTTTTTTCTCATGGCTCACATCTCATCTTGACCTTTGGCCTCCTGTCTGGTTGTTATTGCTCAAGTTTTTATAAACTTTTTACGAGCTGTGACTCAAATCTGGATTCTCCCCCCCCCCCCCGTTGTGTCTGAGCAGTAAGTCAAACTAACTTTGTATTTTTTTTTCTCCAAGCAGAGAAGTTGCAAATGCTTTGCCATAAAAAAAGGTTATGGCAAGGCGGCCTAGCCGAGCGAAACGGTCGGACGCTCAGCGTCGACAACGAGTTATTCCCTGCGAGCAGCATTGAAGGTGGCAGAAGCTAAAACATTTGATTTGCGGCGGCGGCATAAACCAAACTGCTCCATCGTCCCTTCTTCTTCCTCAGTCGTCCCCCCCCCCCCCCCCCCCCCCCCCCCCCCCCCCACCCCCGAGTCCACAGTCCCTCAGAGAAGGACAAACACCAGTCTGAGTTACAGCCTCAATCCACTGAGAGTCACTGTGGTCAGTATGCATATCTACACACCCACATATACACACATATATGTATATATATTGACTTCATGTTCAGTGTTATATCACATATCACGGTAAAAATCGCCATTTCTTAGCACCAAAGATCAGGAGAAAGTGGAAGGGAATTTTCTGCACTGACATATTTCAAAAAAAGCTTTTTGTTCCCTTTCCTTTTCCTCCCCATGTGGCCGAGCTACACGTCTGACACTACGCCCCGTCCTCCCCCCAAATTGAGACAACTGCAACCCCCCCCCAACACGCCAGCCGTCTCCTCCTGCTCCTTCTCTCCCATCGGGGGTCGACACAGCCGATCACCCGGCGCACATTGGATTTTGGCTTTTCCTTGGCTTTAAAAACGCTGGAGTTTGAGGATCACGGGGGGGATCGAACAGCGGGCGACCCGCTCTACCACCTGAGCCACAGCCCCTGCCGCGAACAACCCGCCGTCTGTTTTATGTTTCAGAGCTACAGCTCCCATAAGTTGGAGGCTTTGCTGGATTAACGCAGCCATGGGGTCAGTTATTCAGCTGTAAGTGACGGGTTGAACCACATTTATGTGTTTATATAAATTTTCACCTTTAAGCTGGTTCATCTTTGATACTGAAGAAAACTGTGGAGTTGAAAGACGCGTCTCTCCCGACAGTATAATTTATAAGTAGATTTATGGATGTTAATTCACGATGTTCATCAGAGATAATGATGCCCTCCGGAAGCGGAATTCATATTCAATCAAAAATTATAATATCATGTCAGTGTGTTTAAATTCCAGAGACAATATCAGGCTTGAAAGCCTCTGAGCTACAGACTATAACAATATCATCATCGAGGTCGGAGCCGTCCACTGAAAACAAATTTATTTTGGGGGGGGGAAAATAAAATAAAGAAGATGTATTGTTAAATTTATCAATAAAATCAGATCTCAAATCACGAAATATGTTTTTATAAAGTTTTCTTTGAGACTTTTGAAACGATAATTTTTGGACTACGTTTGAATCACATGACCTCCTCGGCGGAGGTAAATAACCTTTATCCAAATGCCAAACTCTTCATTTGACATGGTGCGTACTCACCCAGTATGGCATAGTAAAAAGGGAACTGGGCAGGGTCAGTTGAGTACTGGGGCAGTGCATAGAGACCACCGGGGAGGGAATTCCACAACAACTGGTTTCTAGACACATGGGAGACCACGCGGTCCTGGATGATCTGGACGAGAGGGAGAGAGGAGGAGGAGGAGGAGGAGGAGGAGGAGGAGGAAGCGTATGAAGGAGAGACGATGAACACGGGGAAGATTTGAAAAATTAAATAGGTCAAATGAGAAATGCGAGAAAACACAAAGACAAACAACAGAGAGGAAACGGGAGAAAACGAGACAGATGGGAGAGAAAATATGTGGGGGGGGGAGGAGGATTGAGGAGACGAATTGAAAGACGATGTGATTAGTTTGGTTATTTCCTTTATTTTGTCTTTATTATCTTTATTTCATGCACACATCTATAGTTACACCAGAAATATCGCTTCAAAAGGAAACTACGTAAGAAACGTCAGGAATCTGTTGGTATAAAGGTATGAAGCATTTAAAAGCAGCAAAATAAGTTACATTAAAAAAAGATTAATACCATTTGCAACTTTTAGATTTCTTTGCATTCCTATAAACTCAAGAAATTGAAAACAAAGTATGGAAGAGAACTTTTTTTTTTCTCTTTCATATTATTTATGGTTTGTCTTTTGTTTTTCTTCCTCTCCGAGTCCAGAGCCGTCTACTGTGTTTGGAGAATGGGCTTGGCTCCTACAACCAGCTATTAACACACACACACACACACACACACACACACACACACACACACACACTGTCACGCTCGCAGTATGTGGCACTGACACTACAGTTCTCAACAACGCCTCATTTCACCCGTTTAGCCCGGTGGCGTGCTGGCGCCGAGTGTTTAGCACATCTGGCCGCGGCTCTCTGCGGCCGTCAGTGGGCCTCCGTCTAATTTCATACCCTGCTAGCGCCGGGCGTCTGGTGGCGTCGCGGGGGTCCTGCCTTGTGCCGTGTGTTCAGGAAGAGGAAAACGCTGCAGTTTGAGAAATTGTCAACTGTTTTAACCTGAACGAACATGAAGGTGAACATGAATTATAACGTCGGGATTTTGGAGGATTTAGTTCGTTAATATCTTCCATCAACAGTCTGGTCCGTATTCTCTACTAAGTATTGTCCTTCGCACTTTATATACACACGTGCCAAGCACTAAAACACACAAAGCATTATCTTAACACACCTCTGGAGTTTTGTCGCAACAGCTTGACTATTAATTGCAAACGTTAGAAACCAGAAGCGAACTTGAGATAGATGTTACTGTGTAACCGACATCACTGAGGTACTTTTTTAATGACATGCATTATATTTTAGCGTTCACCATCGTGTTGGGATTTATGTCCAGAGTTGCTGCTGTTCAGCCAAAATATCACATAGACTCACTTCATATCATGAAAGTGGATTGAGTTTAATTGAATCCACTTGAGTGGACAATATGTCCACACCACAAAATTCTACAATTAGAAATTGATAAAAACTACTGTAAGTCTAAATTTCCAATTGTAACAGTTTCAATCATGGATAATGTTTGTTAAAAGCACAACATTAAGATACAAGTTACTACTCCAAGTAAAACTTCTCAAAATACTGTTTGACAACAAACCTCAAATGTAGTTGTTGAAAAAAAAATGCAGATTGCAACTTTAAACTTTGTCATTTTCTCATTAGCATAATACTTCGAACTTTGTAAAAACTCTCAGGCCTTAAGTCAAGATGTCGACCTCAGCTGCTGAGGTCAATTAATGAACACACACACACACACACACACACACACACACACACACACACACACACACACACTGCAGCCTCTCTAGCCCGAGGGCTGCCAGACAGCACCCACCTCCTTCATACCTGCATATCGTGCTCACATTGAGTTCAGATTTCACAAGTTACAACACCTGCTTCGAGCCTGTATCTCATAAGAAAAATCAATCTTATTTTTCTTTATCAAAGTGTGTCATGTCGCTGTATGTACAGTATAAGTTCATGCACCTGGGACATTGTTTACATAAAATATAGATTGTAAAATAAAGGAAGTTCTAAGAAATTTTGACTATTTCACAGTGTCGGTGAGATTTTTCATGTAAATTAATTTCCCCAAACTCTAATTTGCAATACGTTCCTATCCTTCCATATATTCATGTAACCATTAAGCAGTAAACAAAATAGAATAACTTAAAGCTGCATTAATTAAAGGAGATATTTTATGCTTTTTTCAGTTTCTCCCTTTCCTCTAGTGTGTTATCGTTTTTTTAGCGTGTGTAAAAGTTCTGCAAAGTTAAAAAGCCCAAAGTCCAATTATATTATTCCTTCGTAACCAGTACTAAGGAATAAGTACCAACCAGTAGTAGAAGTAGTTGTAAGGCCCACCACCTTTTCATAATCATATGGGGATAATATGTCCTTGTAGAGTTCCCCCTCCCCCAAGTAGAAATCAATTATTCCGCTTCATCGTCGTTTGACTTTTTACTGTTTTCTACCCAATCCAATAAAAAACGACCCTGTGCTTTTAAAGAGTCAAACATCTAAAGCTTTGCACTAATCACACACGGCGGCCCTCAGATCTGACGCCCGCGGGGCCGACGTGACGTCTTGTGAAGTGTAGCGCCAGACGCCTGTAACTATATAATTCATGTGCTGACTGACAAGTTCTTAATTTGACGATGTAGCTATATGTGAAAGGCAAGAACTCACACACACATATATATATATATATATTAATATGAAACTACTTTTGAGGTGCCCTTGAGCAAGACAAATGACTCTCCAGCATATACTCTGTGGTTAATGTTAGAAGTCTTGGTTCTGGGAAGAAATGTATGAATACGGAGCAGAACTAAGAGACGCTCTCAGCTCAAAAAGGTCAGAAGAATATAACTGACAACTGGAGCAAGTTTTTCTTTTGAAAGTTCAGCTCTGGGAGGTGATGCATAGCCGGCGGCGATGTACAGTATAGAGCGAGACAAGAGCGGTTTGGTTGATTAAATGAAGCTCTCCTGACAAAACTAAATCCAAAAATCCCATTAAGAGGGTTTTTCCTTTTCTCTCTCTCTCTCTTCTTTTCTTCTTTTTTTCTTGTGTGTGCAGGCTTACCTCCAGAGTAGTTAAGACGATTTTGGCGACAGAAGAAAAGTAGGCGTCCCAGAGGAACTGGGTCTGCTGGCGCAGAGCCAGGATCCTGTCACGGCCCACCGACCGGGTAATGGAGGGAACCTGGAGGCACGAGGACAAGGAAAAAAATGACAAGAGAGAAATATATAAAAGTGAGATTTTCAAACAATGTTCAGTGTGAGGATGAGCAACCGTGTGTGTGTGTGTGTGTGTGTGTGTGTGTGTGTGTGTGTGTGTGCGTGGGAGAGAAGCATAGAGTCGGAGCAGACAGGTGGAGGAGGCGTGAGTAATTCTGTGGACGTGCACAAAAAGATTAGAGGGAAATTCTCCCCGGAGTCTCTTCGACTCCCACATCTCACTCTGTCCATCAACAAGCTTATCCCCAGGACAGTGAGCGCTGACTGAACCAGCTGCCGTCCTCCTTCAACATTCCTTTCACACCTCGTGGTCAGACAATGTTAAGTGTCCGCATGAAAGGCCGATTAGAACAGCTTCATCTTTATGAATGCCTCAGAGCGGCCGCTCCCCAAAATGCTTCATGTGACAATACTCTATACTATATAGATATATAGATATAGATACTATATAGATGTGATTTTGAACTGGACGCTATTCAACACTACTACTACTACCGCTTTTTAAAAAATGTGTTTGATGAAGTTCGTGTTCATTATTTATATCCGCTGGATGTTACAAACATCATCTGCTTCTTTACGAAATAGTTTTTCACACCCTCGCTGGCAGCAGATGTTGGGGAGTTCACGAATTGACGGTTCCCGTGCAGCTGGAAGTTTTCGACCACATTATTTAATTTGTGTTCTTTCTTTCCTCCTATTCTCAAATGTGTGGTGTATATTAATGTGTTTCCGATTCATACTTGTTTTGTTTTTTTTTAAAGGCTAGCTGAGCTTCTTGATGTTCTTCCCACAGCCCCCCCCCCCCCCCGGCAACTAAAGAAGTTCCCACCGGGACTGTAGAGTTTTTATGAATTCATCAATTAGTCTATAAAATATTCAAAACCCAAGGTCACATTTTTTGGAACTTGCTTCATTTGACTGTGCAACGCTTCAGAGCTAAAGAGAGATTCATTTTAACAGCGATACAAAATAAAGGGAGGAAAAAAATGGTAAATCCTCAGATCTGAGGTTTGGTCTTAAATGATTCATCTACTATCAAACTTGTGAGCAATTCATTTTAGGGTTAATCATTTAATCATTTGAGACCTACAGTGGAGCTCTTTCCTCAGTTCTTAGTATTATACACATTATAAGAACCTCAACAGATTTACGATTCAAGCTTTTCAGTGAGTTTACTTTTTGTTGTAGTGACAAATATTATATTGTATATTGCTCCAAGAGTGCAATAATGATTGTTCATTTTCATTGCTGTGGTTTTGAGCCTTAGTCCTGTTCCTGGGTCACCCGAGGTCGTCATGGATGACGTGAGCAGCAGGCTTGTGCCTGGCAGCGGTGAAATCCTCAAGGAAAGTCAGTGCAAGGATGAAAAGTGCAGAGACGAGGATCCTGCCGATCTGACCGGGGAGCTAAACTTCCTGATGTGTCAGTAAAAGATGGAGCGGGAGCCTCTCTCGAGGAAAAACACACTACCTCCTCTTGATGCTGTTAGACATGACTGAAACTGCTGCGCTCAGCTCGACGGTGAAGCTGAAATAAAAAGGAATAATGTTGGTGAATTGCCTCATCAGCTCTCAAGAGGTGGTGGTGGTGGTGGATTTACCAGCCCAGGTCCTTTCCGTTGTTCTGGCCACTGCCCCACAGTCTCGACCTGGTCAGCGAAAAAGGCCACTTTTGATTTGACAGGGACAAAGTGACTGACAGTGCTAACATCTGATTGAAACACTGGTCTCTGTCCAGGAGAAGGTTGGGTGCTTTCAATCAGAGAATCCCGAGCAGCTCGGCTCCATCAGGAGCTTCTCCTCAAGTTGTAGAGCTTCCCGAGGTCTAATGACGCAGCTGCAGGCAACAACGAGTCTGGAATCATGGTCGTTTTTTAAACAGATTTTCCACTGTGAAAAAAGAATAGCAGTTTACAGCTGTTTACGCTTGGTTTTTGTATGGAGGCTGATGAAAGCATTGCATGAAAAAGGTCCACCGCAGTTTTCTGGTATGTTAGTATGGACAAAAATAGTTTTAAGAATGTTTTAGTGTGGACGGAGCCACAACGCAACGTCATCTGCGTACGTACATTTTCCACAAACCTGGGATTACATGAACAATGATTTTATCTACTGTTACGCACCGGGTTCCGCGGCAGTAAAGCCTTCCTCATAATATTATAAATAGTAAAATACTAAAACTGAACTTTCTGGATTATATTTAATGTGTCACCTGAAAAAACCTCCACATTGGACAGCTCCAAAAAATCTTTTGGGAATAATTGCCTCAATTATATTATTCCCTAAATCCAATTTACATTCACAGGTTAGAATCACTTATTTGAACTATTTGATTGAACAAGATAAACTGAACAGTTTTGTTTGTGAAAACTGTAAATTCAAAATAAATGAGTCCCAGATAATCCTGGAGGTCATTAAGGAAGTGTGTTGACAAAGAGCGGGTTCCTTGCGTTGCAGCTGACGACACTGGGATCCGTCAACAGCAGAGAGCGAATTTTAATGGCTCAGCTCTCTGAGGTGGAATATAAACAACACCAATCAAATCAGCTCAATTCTCTTCCCCCTCGATTGACTCTAATAGTGTTTATGTTTCTCAGCAGGGGCTGTGTGAGTATGTGTTGTGTGTGTGTGTATGTGTGTGTGTGTGGGGGGGGGGGGGGGGGTAGAAACTCTACATATTAAACAGCCAGGTATTGCAGTCTCTCAGTGATGTAATTGAAAGTAATGAGATTCAAGTCTCTCAGCAGGTGTCAGGGCGCCGGTGTTGTGTCTCTGTGTGAGTCTGCGTCACGGAGGAAAAAAAACAAAGACGAAGAGGGAAAAGCATCAATAATCTGTTTACCAATGAGTAACATGTTCATCTTTGTTGTCATATTTCATTAAACTATATAGATGCCATAATTTAGAAACGGTTTCTTGGTGTTTTAATATTCTTAATTGCTTTTTTTGAAGTGTATAGGTGACCGACACTGAATAGGCCATTGTGTCAATAAGTAGCAGATTAATCTAATTTTGTGCCCACATTTGTTACACGATTGTTTTCCTTTTCATACAATTTTTTAAGATAAATACAGTTATAGAACTTGGGAGACTCTGAGAAACCACAGGACAGAAAATCCATTCAACGTCCTCCCTTCCTGTCCGTGCTTCCTCCGTGTTATTTCTTGTTAAACTTCAAGTGCAGAGGAGACAAAACAATCCTGGAAACACTGAGTGAACAAAACCAGCTTCAACCGTCTTCACCAGATTGGCGGATTAAAAATGTGATAACAGACATATGGTGCGTGTTCAGATGCAGGTCAATCGAGCACGTTGCAGTCTAACATAAGGTGTGTTTGATATTAATGTGTTGTGTATAAATAAATGTCAGGTTTAATCTCGAAAGCTTGGGAGTTTTATGTTTTTATCTCTGCCTTTGACTCTCCGTATGTCTGCATCAAGAAAAATAAAAGAGAAATCACCCTCAACGCTGTCAACACATAATACAGTACTTGTTTCACACATTAACTGACAATTAACACAATCTGAGGTGGTTTTGACGACGTGAACAATGCAAACAACAAAAGTTCTGAAAGCGTTAGGGCAGCACTGTGCGTCTCAGCGATGTGTAGTGACACTAAAACCCAAGTTTGTATTATTTTTCTGCGTTATTGTGTGAATTTAGAGAAAAATGTAATTATTAGCATTGCTACGTGACGATTGAGGGAACCTGAGGAACATTAAATAAAGGAAAACACACACACACACACACACACACTACCCTCTAGTGCCGCTGTCCAGGTAACGGGAATAGGTCGCACAGGTGCATGCATGGTAATAAAGAGAGTAATTAGAGAATGTAAATATCACGAGCTCTGCCTGCTGCCATAATTGAAGTGAACAGAAGGTGGTCCAATTTTAGAATCAATCGGCCTCGGATAGAAATACTTGTTGTCAGAGGTGTGAATGACTGTGAACATCACAGCTGTCATGTCACAATGAAACCGAAGAGCACTACGAAATACTAAAAATCGATTCCCCCCCCCGATTCCCTCAGCTCAACAGCTATGTGCTTGGAGGGTTTGGCTCAGATTCTCAGAAAAAAAGAAATAATAATAATATTTTACCAAATTTTTCTTCTATTCATACGGTTACTAAAGTATTTCGGAAAAAAAGTTACATACAGTAGCTCTAACACGGCAGATTTTCAAGATAATGAAATTCTTAATAAGGCCGACGCGTATAACTGGGTGTCATCCGCATAGCAGTGGAAATGGATGTTGAATTTACAGAAGATATGCCCAAGAGGAAGTCGATAGATCATAAACAGAAGGGGCCCCGGGACAGAACCCTGGGGAACACCGGTAGTGACTGGATAAGGCTGGGATTGCAAAGATTTGTGCGGCCTGTTGTACAATGTTCCCTTATATTTGTAATAGCCACTCTTGATCTATCTTTTGCGCTTCTATGTTTGAATCTGCCCCATCTGGATCTGTGTGATTACCCCGGGGGAATTATAATAGAGAAGATGTTGGCATTTCACTACCCAGACACTGAATAAGCCTCCTGCTGAAAGGGCACTTTTTTTTTTTTAATCTCTTTAAGCTTCATGCTGTAAAGTTTGACAAAGATTTGTCCTCTTCAGTCAGGCTACTCACTGGCAGCTTTTTACTAACCTTCATGCATGTACAGTACCTGCTGTAACTGTGGAATGTTATAATTAATAATCCCTTTGTATCCTGAACACTTGGTGTAACAGCCATCCACTCATCTACAGTATCTGTAGTATCTCGGTCATTTTTCAAGTACCTGTAACAGCAGTCTCTCATCCCCGATGACGGCGGCTTTCCTCCAGTCGATCACCTCAGAGAAGGGAAGCTCCCAGCCGTTACTCAGAATAACTGGGATACAGGCCGCCTGTCAGGAAAGAGAGGAGTCACACCAAGAAAGGGGATTAATGATGGTAAGTCAGAAATGATTGTTCCACATTAATGGTAAAGCTCTGTATCTATGATATACTTCTAAAAGAAAAACAATCAACCTTTCTGTGTTTGGATTTTGAAACCTTTAGATGAATTCATATGAGAATTATGAATTACAAAACATTGTTTACACACCAAAAAACCTATATAACACACTAGAGGAAAGAGAAAGTTGAAAAAGAAAAAGAAAAACTAACTATTTACAAGTTTTCACAGAGTAAAATAGAAAAAAAAATCCCAGTAATGAGAAGTTTAAAGCAGAGATCTGGGAATATTCTGCTTTTCCTGTCTTTTTTTCTTCCTTCATTAGTCCTGTTGGATATTTTCCATCTGATGAGACACTTTCAACGTGTTCCACGTTTTTCAGAAACAATTAGAGTTGCCAAAAAACTTCAAGGAGGAAATAACAAAGACAAAAAAAGGAAAAATATATTTCCCCTGTATCCATCGATATTTAGAGGATTCATTAATATAACTTAAATCATCAGGAGCTGTTTTCATTTCCCGTAGAAGCTCTCTGTGTAAATCTTGCGGTGCTGTAAACTCAATTTATGAAGATCTTTAAACTGTTCATCATGTGTGATTAATAGAAAGTTGATTGTGCACTCCACTGCACCATTAAACTGTTTAAAGGGGAAAAAAAATATGCAGCTTTCTGGATAATTTCTCTCACTTCGCATATTTTATCTTTCATCTACAAGCTGGTGTTGTCGTTTTATTATATTCTAAGCTAAACCCGTTAATAAATGAATGGTTACTGGAATATACTATGGCTAGTTTCCTATTTCTAAAGCAGGTTTTATGGAAAACTAATGAGGGTTGGGTAAAAAAATTATATATAATTAGATTTATTTTATATCATAATTTTATATATTAAATAATAATATGCCATATCTTTTTGGAAAACAAACATGGAACGTTTGTTTTTCACATATTAAATGTGAATTTGATGTTTTCATATATGCTAATCTATATTGATATTTAAAATATCTGAAGCTAAACATTTTTTCCACATGCTATAAACACACTTAACACATGATAAATTAATTAACGGTACATACATACCCCAGTTATGCTTCATAAAAAGTCATAGTTGCTGAGAAAACCATCAATAAACATAAAAAAAATGTCCTATTATGATGTTCATAATATTAATTCATGAAAGTTTATATTGTGAATAAATGTTAATTCTTTTCAGTTTCAATTTTTCAGTTTTGTTTTTTTTACACATTCCAGATTTGAGTTTGTGTCCAGGATGTCAAACAGGTTATGGTTTCGCATTAAGAACACATTGTATGATTTGTATATGCCGTAGCTGAGCGCTGAGACGAGTGGGAAAAAGAAAAAATGAAATAAGTCTGGTATTTTCATTTAAAGTTCAAGTTCGACTGGATTCTCAATCAAGTGAAGCTGAGAGATTAAAGGAGATTCACAAAACGCCGAGTGCATGATCAGTGACCTGTCTACGCAAATTCTCACTGCTCTGATTAGTCTGGCTTCGGGGGAGGACTTCTCCTTTTCCTCTTGCCGTCACCCTCTCGCATGTCTCTTTGTTTTTCTCTCCTCCCCTCTGGATTTTGATCATCACTATACGTTTGCATTAGGAACTGATCTTTCTTCCCCTCTTTTGTTTCTTCCCTCACGTCTGGCAAACTGGTAAGGATTCCCGAACAGCCACTAAAATAGTTGCTACGAATTTGAAACAAAGGTTTAATTTTAAGCAATTCCTTTGTTCGTCGTATCGTATAGATATTAAAACCTACTCACTTATTATTCACTGTGATTCCTTGGCTGGTTACTGAGTCTTCTTGATTTGTGACGCAAACCTATATATCATTAAAAAAAACTAGCTAAATCAATTGGATGTTGGACAGACTTCCAAAGCACTCTGGGAAAACACGTATATAGATACTTATAGACACTAAGATGTGGATGACGATAGCAGCGTGTCGAACCAATTCATTCTTCAACGTGTATAACAGGAACAAGAACAAGGAGAAACAACAGCCACCGGCAGGCGCGGGGCCCGAGATGAGACACCTGATGTCAAAACAGCAGCGCGACACATAGACAAACGAGGCGCTAATGAAAGCCGAACACATCTGTGGTCTAAAGACGCATATATAAGGGTTGTTTTTTTTTTTCTTTTTCCATCCCTGTGGTGATTCTGCAGAAACCGGCCTTTTTCTGGAGCAGGGAGATGACCGGTTGTCAATAGTAACCAGATCAGCTGTTGGTAAGAGGAGGCCGAGGGACTGGTTGACTCCTCGTCGAGCCCAGCTGGGGCTCCACGGGCCGTCTCATGAGCCTTCACCAGTAACCACGGGCAAGACGGTGAATCTATATCCAGCTAGAATGGTACGAACAATACTGTCACTTTAAGGTTAACAAGTGGAAAATATACAACGCTGACGTTCACTGCTTACGTCTTTCCCCGGGAATTAGCCATGAGCACACAAGACGTGATTATGTTTCATGTGAGTTCGGAGGGAGGTTTTCCGCAAGATCTATTCTCAGTTGTTTAATTTCAAGATCTACCTTGGCTTCTGGTTTTCCCGGGAAACCAACCATGTGACTTTTCACCTTGATGCACAGCTGATTTCCAGGATATTTTTGAATGGAGGACTTTAAAATGCTGCAAAATGACGTTGCAAAAACGTAATGTCCCTCACACACTGCACACAAACACCTGGTCAAAAACATGGTTACATTATCCACACTGTACCTGCAAGGCCTCCAGGAAGCGAAAGGATCCCAGGCGCCGGCCGCGAGGCACCAGGCAGAAACTCGAGTTATGGAGCAGCTGCTGGTAGTCGAACCTACGTCGACACAAATGTACAAAAAAGCAAAAGAATTCATTAAAAGACGGAGAAACGATGAACAAGAACAAGAGAAGAGGAATTTGTTGCATGACACAACTTTGTTTTTTTTTCAACGACCAACTGTCTGTTGGGTTCAAAGCCTTCAGGAAATAAAGAATACAAATGCAATCCGGAGACAGGACAGAAGAAAGACGGGATCAGCGTGGTGAGGTCTCATGTAGGTGAAGACAACAACAGAGGGCAAAGTGAATAATTGACAATTTTTTTCAAACAGCAATCACAAGCAGCTCACTCCTAACAGGCTCGCACAGACTTTTTCCCTTTTCAAGGACTTGATCTATTTCACAGAATGTGGTCCAGTAGAGGCTGCAGCTCCTGCACGCCTGAAGCTACGAGGTGGATACAAAGATGAAAGGAAAAAAAAACCCGTTATGCAATCAAACATCACGTGATTAACACATTTTTCTTCTGATTGAGACACGTGAAGAGAGAATCCCCTCGCGCAGGGTCGGCTTCAGAGAAGGTTTCACTTGAAGTTGAGAAAAGCTTCCCTCAAGTTTTTCCAACTCGCAAGTCAAAAGTCTGCAACTTTAAAGCTGTGTGTGTGTGTGTGTGTGTGTGTGTGTGTGTGTGTGTGTGTGTGTGTGCGTGTGAGAGAGAGAGACGGAAAGAGAGCGAATGTGTGTACACATGATCTTAGGGCTGGCCTGAGGAGATTTTAGATTGAAGCCTAATCTGTCTGGGGATCAACTGTCAGACACCTTTGTGTGTGTGTGTGTGTGTGTGTGTGTGTGTGTGTGTGTGTGTGTGTCCACCTGCCTAGAAAGCCTGCCTATATAATGTGTGTGTATGATAAGTCTTCACGATGAAAGAGTGTCTGGCATATCACTTACTGTCACTGCACATTATGTGTGTGTGTGTGTGTGTGTGTGTGCATGTGTGTGACCGTGTTTGTGTGACAGAGGAAGAGAAAATAAGATGTCAGGTGTCCAGTCTGTCACCACAGAGACAAGGTCACTCTGACCGCCACCGAGACAGACACACACAGTCGGAGGCGGCTCGTCACATCTGAAGATGGCTGCCTGGCAATAACATCGTCAAGTGGTTCCACCGCGGTTAAATCTCGCTTCACTTCACTCACACATCATCCTCTGTCGGAGGGTTTAATAACAAAAAAGTCTCGGTACAAATTGTGATTTGTAAATTCCCACCGAACAAACACTAAGAATATAGTTGGACTAAGTTTGAACTGGTGCACCCAGCTCATGTCAACTGGTTCTCTCATCATCCTCATGTGTGATGTGACCTCTCAGTGATCCTGCCTCTCTACGAAAGACGAGCTCTTCCACCTCATCCCGGTCAAGACGTGACACGGCATCTAATGCTCAACACACACCTGCGATGCCGGGAGCAGCTTCAGCGGGAAACAGAGGACTTTGTCTTTTTTAATCTTTTTAAAATCTTCTCAAATTTTCTTTAATTACCATAACCATTACACTTCATGCTAATTCACATAATATACAGTCCTGGACAGACATAATTGGTCTATTTAAAAACAACAAGCGATTAAAGAGCCCCTCTTGTCACGTTTTTAAGTATATAAAAATAATCTGATATGTCTAATATTTTGTTTAACATTGTTTACCGCCCAAAAAATAGTTTAAAAAAAACTCTGAACCTGTAAAGCATCCACTCTCTTTCCCTCATTGAGAAATTCTGAGACTATGAATATTCATGATATGCAAAGAAAACAGGCCTCGCCCACTACAGCTGCCTGCGCTAGGTTGCCCGGGGGAATAATGTTGCGTTACCAAATGGGTAGAGACAACATCGGGGAGATTCAGCCATAAAACTGCTTACGGTCTACTGACACACCTGCCGTCCTCTCGTGGATGCTAACTGCTAACGCTAACGGTCTACTGACACACCTGCTGTCCTATGGTGGATGCTAACTGCTAACGCAATCTGTCTGCAGACACACCTGCCGTCCTCTCGTGGATGCTAACTGCTAATGCTAACGCTAGCCACCTGCTGACACACCTGCCGTCCTCTCATGATGCGCTGCACAAGTTTCCGGTTTCTTTGCCTCACATTTGCATATTCGACAGCGATTGATTTTCTGTATTTTGTGAGGTACCAAATCTAGCTTGTACAGGATTTGTTTGAATTTCAAATTGCACAGAAGTGAAACACAGAAATCTCCTCCTCAACACCTCAACTGCTCAGATACAAGTCCCTATAATCAATGTCTGAAATTTTAGAGGAGAGAAACTGTTTTTTGAGTGGAGGGGGACTTTAAATATATACTGCAGCATTTTATACCTTTTGGTTTTCATTGGCAGAATAAATGGGGTCAGTCACAAAACGACCCTCAAAGCGTCTCGAACAAGTGACATATTTCCAGTCCAGATGAGAGGCAGGGACGTCCTGCGGCACCTTGCTTCCCCACGAGACAGCAGAAACATCCGAAAGCCAGAATGCATTTGTTTGACCCTCCCCGTAACCGCGGACCTCTGCTTGTCTGTGCTATTTCGCTGTCCACACCAATCCCCGCACACAGTGTCAGGGACTAGTCAGTGCTGCTGCCGCTGCTGCTGCTCAGGACTCTGCGACGGTGCAGATGCAAATTTTTCACGCGACACAAAAGTCAATGGAACGATGCAAATGGCGCCATATTTGCTTCACTCACCCGAGTTGCTCGCATGACGCTAAAAGCCAATTCGGGATCCTCACAACGTCACTGACGTCCGATAGAGAACGGACGGATATTCTCGCGGTCATGTTTTCACGCAAGACGAGTAAATATAAATGATCCGGCGTCCAAACTCGCCCGTCGCTTCGTGTTTGGTGTCAACGCAGCGTCACAATACAGGAGTTTCCCTCTTGTGCCACAATCTGAATAATGTCCTGCCGTGTGTTGTGTGCCATCACTCTCAAATCTTGTCGCGTGCGCATGTCTGAGATTAGATTGTGTCTCAGGATTTTAAAACTCCTGTAGTCTGACCTCAGCGTTGAGACTTCCTGGTGGGAATCTCGGGACATTTCAAGGGGAGTTGGAGACTCTGCACGCTGCGTCGCCGCCATGACGCCGGCCTACATTAGCACTTCGACAAAAGCATCCTGGTAGAATGAAGGAAACGTTCTCCACTGAAGCCCTGGCACCAGGTTCCCCTGTTCTCAGATGCATCGGCTAGACTAAACTCGGGATGTGCCGGACAGGCGCTGAAAGGAATAGTAGGCAATTTAAGTTTGAGTCTTAGCCCGATATTGGACCGGCTGATCCTCTCAGAGCACATTCTCTCAACTCATTCATCCGTCATTACGCTCCCCCTCCCCCTCCTGCCTCGTCCAGAGCGTTGCTCTTACAACCTCTGTGTGACGAGGGCCTATGTGCTCATACAGCAATTCATTTGTTTGTTTAAACTGAATGAATGTGGCTGCATTTGAATTTCTTAATTAGTTGTTTTTGCAACATTGTGTGTGAAAATAAATGCGTACGTTATGTTTATTCATTTATAGAAGCGGTTCTTTTGGATATTTGCATGCATCAATTATTGTTTTGCATGATGGTATGCTTTATGTAATTCAATAATCATGATAACATTTTGTTTATAAGAAAACAATGCATTGGGAGATTGTGTAAGCAAAATCTTTTCTTAATGAAAAATATGTGGTATTTTTGCAAAAATAAAAGACGTGCCTTGTTTATATATATATATATGCACACACACACACACACACACACACACACATATATACATGCTGTATGTTTTGCTGTATGACTGAGATAGTGAGACAGACAAGAAAAAAAAGGCAAAGTTGGATGAGACCCTGTACGAGAGAATGAAGAATCAATACGTGCCACAGAGAATCACTCACAACATTTTAGCCGAAAAACAGAGAGAGAAAAAAATGGTGTTGTTCACAGTAAAGTAAAAGGGTTCTCTCAGCAGAAGACATTAAGTAGTTTTCAGGGGTGACGGATCAATATGAGGCCTTACAGAGCAGACCCGGAGAAGATTCTGTTTTTTATATATATATATCTGAAGAAAAGCCAAAAATCCAGAAAAACAAAATTCCTCACACGATGAAGTTCTCCACACTTGGCATAAATGATTTAATAGTAATTGCATGAAGGTTATCTACATGCATCAGTGTGTTGTCTGTTGTCTGGATCAGAAAGTATTTCAAAAGGTTCGTGAAGTTTGTACACCTGGCGTTAAGTCAAAATCCACTGATTTCCGCTTCTTAAATGTAAATATTTTCTGGTTTCTTTGCTCCTCTGTGACAGTAAACTAAATAGCTTTGTTGTGTGGATAACACAAAGCATCATCTTTGGGTTTGGGGAAACACAATCGACATTTTTCACCATTTGATGACATTTTATAATCGACAGATTAATCCATAGTGAAAATAACCGCAGCCCTAAAATGCATCCAAGACGTACTGACGACGGAATATAAACAGCTGTACAAACAGCAGTAGGATGCGGTCGCCAGGTTGTCAAAACACGTATATTGGTGTAATATTTGATGAAACTGATCACATGGCTGAAGGCGGCGGTGGCGGCGGCAGTACAGTCACCGGCAATAAACCAAGAGCTGAGTCTAGTTTTCAAACCCTTAAAAAATTCCCCGGTGGCGTTTTAAGCGGGTCATTTATCTGACTTTACAGGAAGTCGAGGGGATTCCAGGGCTCCCAACATTTATCATTATAAATGCAGTGTGATACTTTACAACTATAAATTGCGTCGCCCGTAATTACTGCAAACAGGCACCTCGGTGGGGCCTCGCACGCTCACAAAAGGGGAACTGAAGGCTCGTCTTACACGGAGACTTGTGGTCCCGCTAGGTGTAATTGTTTAGTGTGAGTGCGGCCTAGTGTGTGTGTGTGTGTGTGTGTCATTAATTATGAAGCACAGAAACAGAGGGATGTCCTTGAAGCGAGCATAGAATCATTGTTCCTAGAAGAGCGAGCGCGACTAAAATGTCGCTCACTTTTTGACGATGGAATTAACTGAGCAACCGCCGCTGGGTGATGTCGTCTTTGATACGGCCGCAAGAATGAGAATTAAAAGGGAGATGAGCGTCAAAAGAACATGAACAGCGAGCCGGGAGCTGGAAGATGATCTCCAGAACGAGGAAGATCTGCTCAGACAATCAGGCACCGAGGTCTTTGAACACACCGTTCAAACGCTGGACCGACTCTCTTTCCTCACTTGTGGTATTGAATTATCATCATGGTATTAACTCATTTAAGTTATTGACTGATCACTTCCTCACTAAAGATGTCAAATTAGATCTAATAAAAACAGGGAAATGTCAATCCTGACTTTCCCTCAAGATCTGTGCAGCTGCGTGATGTGTCACAGTGTGTGTGTGTGTGTGTGTGTGTGTGCGTGTGTGTGTGTGTGTGTGTCAGGGGTGCACTGAGGGAACAATGAGCAGTCACATTAAATTTGCGCCGCTGTCCCGCCTTCTGAAAATGGTCTCCTCTTCCTTACTCTCGCGCCTCAGAGAGGGAGGCGGGAGAGAAAAAGAGTGTGCGGTTTGATAAAATTGTCTCAGAATGGGAGTCACGTTGGACGGGCGCCCTCGGCGGCACAAGATGTGACACGATCGTGATTTGTCGAGGCAGAGCCGGAGCCGAGGAGGTTGTGTGAGTGTAAAGAGTCGATCTGGGAAGGGCTGTTATATATTCCCCGGGCCGACTCCTCGTTTGAAAACACTTCGATCCGTCTTACCTTTCACCAAACGGATTAAAAAGCGACCTAAATAGTGCAGAGTGCACAACTTCTTTTAGTCTTCGCCATGTCTGAGTTCATTTTCCTAATTCAATTCACATTTAAAGGTAAATGAATGAAAACACATGAGGGGGGTTACCCTTGCAATGTGATGATTCGCTTCCTTTGTCTTCCGTCAGTC